>NC_083689.1:99452653-99758774 GCF_033118175.1 Dama dama
ATATTCTGTGAAATTTTGTTAAATTGTAGGGTATGACAAATTAATTTTAAGCTACCATATGTCTGAGTTGATTAGCTTATACATTATATATTACATTTTAAACATTTTAATTAGCCATAAAATGCCAATAGCTCATAGATTTCCTTAACTTTGACATTAAAATATTATATTGAGGAGTTTTTTCTTTTCTCATGAAACTAGCTTGTGGACATTTGTTGTTGTTGTTGTTTATCATATAGGAATAATTTAAATCTTAAATTCTAACCAGAAGTTGTGACTTAAATCATAGCTATTAGATATTATTTAGCTTTCATCACACACATTGTCATCATACCCTTCCTTAGATTTGGTAACTGGTTTAAGTTTTAACTGGTATTAGTTGCCCTATGTACTAAGAAGATAATTGCTAAAATCAGCTCTTTTGGCTGTTTGCATGAGCTGCTTTTTCCTCCTCTCATATTGAGAACCAGGTTATATAAGAATGACATTGGTACTATTGAATCATAGTCTGCCTTTGTGAAAATATAGTTTATGAGTTTGCTATTTTTATGTAAATGCAATGTGAGCTGGAACTTACTTATTTGCATACTCACCATTTAAGGAATACAAATTAATTGTAAAACTGCATTAAGCACAACCATTTGTAATTTTTAGCATTTATTTCCATTTTCTCCAAAATATTTAAGAAAGATTGAGACATTTAACACAACAAAATCAATCACTTTGAATGTTGCCAGATTGCACCAAAAAAGTTTATTTGGATAATTATAAAATTTTAGTAAACTTGTATAAATACTTATCTAGATATCCATAAATAGAAATTTATTCATGTGAAAACCTTTAAAGTGAACTTAACTTGCCACTTTGTCTTCCGTTTTCAATTCAAGAAATTTCTGAAGTATTATTTTCTTTTAAAGAAACAAGAGTAGACAAATCAAGTGACTTACTCAAGGGAAAAAAATGGTAGAGACAGAAATAGTTGTTCTAAATTCTAGCACAATTTTCAAAACATCAAGAACATCTATTATAGAAATGTCTCTGATGGGGACAAATAAATGAATTTGCCAGTTTAAAATTATTCCCACTTACACTTTCCATGAAATCCACGCTCCTGCAAGTCAAACAAACATATCTTAGTCCTCACTGAGTATCACCTTGTACAGCCCGGAGCTGTCTTCCTCTTTGAGATTTCATATTGCATTCCTCCTCACCTCTGTATTGCAGCTCTGGGTTTCCAGAGTTATTTTTGTATCTTACGGTAGATTTCCCTTTGGGATGTGGCTCCTCTGATATCTTCACTTTAACAGTTGATTATAACAAATAGAAAAATATGAATAAAGAAAGCTTCTAAATTTATGTCTAAATTCTTCCTTTTATGAATGTTCTATTCATGAGACAATACACTAAAGGATTTCCTGTTAGTGCTAATGATTTTCAGAATTTACTAATTTATTTAAGTTTAGGACAGAAACCGCAGTACAAAATTTGAAAGAGCTCATAAGGAGCAAGGTTGAAGTGGGGGGGTATATATATAAGGAGTTAGGAACCACCTTTCAGAAATCCAGGATTCCTTAAACTGACATGGAAGGGTACAGAATTTATATTCATATAGTTGCCGAGTTTTCACTTTTCACAATGAATACTTAACTAGTCTATGAGATAAAAATATTTCAAGAAAATTAAAATATATTTTTACATTTCAATGAACAATTTTAAAGTCAATGTAAAAATTAAGTATAACAGTTGTCTGAGAAAATATGATTTGGTGAAGATTGGGTAAGTGAAAAATCTGGTTTTGTTTCAATCATTTGAGCTGAAAGAGTGTACTAGACTTCTAGTAATATATGAAACATTTACATGTCATGTGAATCATTTTCAGTTCTGGTGTATAAAGCAGGGAAGCTAATGTGATATTGTAGGGGGGAAATCTACATAATGAGTGATCAAAGAGCCTGAAAGACTCCTATTATATGTCTTAGATTTCATTGTACCTCTCATTTATGTGTAGCAATGAGGTGTGAAAATTGTTCTTTGGTTGTCTTAAGTATCAGTAAACTGCATCACACCATACTTCTTTACAACTTAATGGAAGTAGGGGAGATTCACTGTACAATTAATTTCTGTGTGTAAATGAAAAAGGTATTATCCAAATGGTGCTGTATGTCCTGTTCAAGTGAAGTTTTGCAGTGAATGATTCATTAGCTGTTTCAAGTCTGTTTAACAATACTTCTTCTCTGTAACAACTTTCTTTCATCGAAGAGGTTTCCAAGGCACTCCTTTTTGCACAGTTTATTAATATTATCAAAGAAGATTAAGGTATTGAATTAAATATATTTTCACTGGAGTGCTTCGTAGCTAGTGATGATATATCTAAGATATAGCTTATGGGCAGTGTTACATTCTCAGCTAATAGAGGGCTAAATAAATGAACTTTTAAATACATCTACTTTATTACAAATAACTTTCAATGTTGTGATTATTTAAAAGTTAAAGTTCTTTCTCATGTATAACTGCCAAGAATTTAGAGAATTTTAGACCCTTTAGTCCAAGAAGGGGTTAATGTAATCTATTTTGGGTTAATTATTGAGTGTTTTGTCCTAAGGAGGTAAGGATTTTAATCTACTTAAAACTGGTCGACATTATGGAGTGCATTTGTGTCCACACCCCACTCCCAACCACCCCACCAATTTCATATGTTGAAGTTTTAGCCTCCCAGTGTGACTGTGTTTGAAGATGGAGCTGTGGAAGGTGGTTAGTTTTAATGCCCCATCATGGCATTAGTTCCTGTACAAGAAGAGAAAATCGACAGAAATGACTGTCAGCCATGTGAGGAAACAGCCGGAAGGCAGCTAACCATAAGCCAGAAAGTGGGATCTTACCAGATGCTAGATCATTGGTCCTTTAGGCTTGCATTTCCCAGCCTCTGTAACTGTGAGGAAGAGAGGCTTGTTCTTTAAGACACCCAGTCTCTGATATTTTTGTTATGGCAACCCACACTGAGAGTCAGTTTCTTTTTACTTCCAAAGTTAGATCGTCCCCGTCTTTCTGCTGTGTTGGCAAATGTATTTAATAGACCTTGTGACTCTGAGTAATAGCCAATCTGTATCATAATTTATTTAAAAGGAACTCAAAGATGTCAGTTCAGGAGCAATACAGAGCAGTATTAATGGCTTCATTCCAAGACAATGTGTCTGTTTATTCATTCACACAAAAAATTTTTGAGATCATATTTAAACCAGGTATTGCTTTGTCAGTGATTGTGGTGCCCTCAAAAGGTTCAGTTCAGTTCAGTCACTCAGTCGTGTCCGACTCTTTGTGACCCCGTGGACTGCAGCACGCCAGGCCTCCCTGCCCATCACCAACTCCCAGAGGTTACTCGAATTCATGTCCATCAAGTTGGTGATGCCATCCAACCATCTCATCCTCTGTCATCCCCTACTCCTCCTGCCTTCAATCTTTCCCAGCATCAGTGTCCTTTCAAATGAGTCAGCTCTTCACATCAGGTGGCCAAAGTATTGGAGTTTCAGCTTCAGCATCAGTCCTTCCAATGAATATTCAGGACTGATTTCCTTTAGGATAGACTGGTTGGATCTCCTTGCAGTTCAAGGGACTCTTAAGAGTCTTCTCCAACACCATAATTCAAAAGCATCAATTCTTCCGTGCTCAGCTTTCTTTATAGTCCAATCTCACATCTGTATGTGACTGGAAAAATTAAATCCTACCTATAATGGGACAAAAGGCTTATATTTACCACACTCTTGTTAATAGTTTCATTCCTGTTCTTATTTCATATTCTTCTGTTTTTCACAGTGTGGCTAAAATTTTACGTTGCACATTACCTTCTACAATGTTAAAACAAGCATATAGCTTAGGACACAGATTTTCCAGTCTGAAAGACAGCTCTTTTGTAGTCATCTGAATTTAAAAGTATAATCAGAAATGTTTGTGAGACTTTAAAGCAATAATTAAATTTAACTGATGTTCTGGAATGACTGCCTTTTTCATCCCATAGCTCCAAGTCTTCTTGTGATTAGGACTAAATTAGAACTACCTGGTGTAAGAGAATATTTTCCTTGTCAGAAAAGTGACCTCTTTTTGTCAAGTATCAAAAAAGTGAATCCTTCATAAGAAGAATCAATTCATTTTTTTAAATATATATATTTTCATGGTCCTTATAATTTAAAATTCTATAAAATACTCTTAGTTGTTCTTGCTTAAAACATGTGAGATCCCATTTTTTAAAAGCTTGCAAACCATAATGACAAATACATATCTAATTGCATATATATTTGAATTATCATAACTAATATTAATTCATCATTATTTGATGAACTTGCTGGACAAATGAAGGGTCTTTATAAACCAAGCCCAATGAATAAGAGAGTTACCAGGCTGGAGAGAACTATTGGTAAGCACAAGTGTGAAATGGTAATAAAAAGTTATTTTTCTCAGTTGCTCTTTGGACTTATTTTGTTGTTGTTGTTAATTTAGAATAAGAAATGTTACATTTTAAAATACTAAATGATTTTCACAAAGATCTTCAAAATATATAGGAGCTCTCATCTTTGTCAAAATACATATTTATAGTGAACATATTATCCTTCTTTTAGTGAGAACTATACAGGTGGTGCAGTGGTGAAGAATCTGCCTGTCAATGCAGGAGATTCAAGACATGCGGCTTTGATCCCTGGGTCAGGAAAACCCCTTGGAGGAGGAAATGGCAACCCTCTCCAGTATTCTTGAGTGGAAAATCCAGTGGACACAGGACCTTGCGGGCTGCAATCCATGGGATTGCAAAGAGTCGGACATGACTGAGTGCATACACACACAGACTTTTAGTAGGAATTAATCATAGTAAAGCACACATTGTCCCATTGGTTTCTCAGAAAAATATAGAAAACTCTAAACTTGTCCCTTAACTTCCCAAACAAAAGGATTGGTGTAATTGGTCCGTATCTTTGAATAGATCACCCACCCAAAGTCAACTCTACAATTATTCTCTAAATATTAATCTACATTATGTGTGTTCAATCCCTCAGTTATATCCGACTCTTTGTAATCCCATGGAGTGTATCTCTTCTGCCAGGCTCCTATGTCCATGTGATTACTCCAGCGGGAATGCAGGACTAGATTGCCATTTCCTCTTCCAGAGATCTTCCTGATGCGAGGATCATCTCCTGAATTGGCCGGTGGATTCTTTACCACTGAGTCACTTAAGAAGCCCAATTGCTATTATATACAATATGCTAATTTTTCTATGCATGCTAATATATACAAATAATTGGGGGAATTGTAAAATACCTTAAAATTGATTCTACTGATTCTTTTTTTAAAATAAACTCTTTCTAGGACTTTCTATCTATGGTGGCATTTTCTTTTCTATTACAATTAATTCCAGGACCTCCTTCACCACCTTCTCCCACAACAATGGTCACTTAAATATTTTACTTTTTCTTCCTTATAGGTATATGTATGATTTTCTTTACAAATAACTTGCTTTCATGCTCTATTCCAACCTTTTGTCATTTGCAGCTTTTATATTCTCTCTCTGGACTTTTTATGGGTAGTAATGAAAATGCACAGCATACAATGATTTGTGGTTTTGCTGAACTCCCAGTGTGAATCACACACACTGTGTACTGGTGTGGAGAGCAAGTCACTGGGCCAGGAAAGTACCTGAAGGAGTCCCCAGGATCTTTCAGTTTTTGGTTCTTCTCTCCCATAAACTTATCTTACTGAATTTATTTCTTTTTTAAAAAAATGAAGTGTTTTTGATTCTTTCATAATGTGACCATAATTAGCAAAAAAAAAAAAAAAATCTAGTTTATTATCACTAAGTAGCAGTTTTTTTTTTTTTTTTTTAATTGGAGTACAGTAGGCCAACAATATTAGTTTCAGGTATACAACATAGTGATTTGATACTTTCATAGGTTATGCACCTTAAAAAGTTGTAATATTGTTACTCTGCATTACATCCCTATGACTTCTTTATTTTATAACTGGTAATTAGTACCTCTTAATTACCTTCATCTGTTTTGCCCATCTTCACAACCTTTCTCCCCTCTGGCAACCACTAGTTTGTTCTCTGTACCTGAGTCTGTTTCTGTTTTGTTATATTTATTCATTTGTTTTGTTTTTTAGATTCCACATATAAAAACTTCAGTTCAGTTCAGTCTCTCAGTTGTGTCCGACTCTTTGCGACCCCATGAATCGCAGCACGCTTGGCCTCCCTGTCTGTCACAAACTCCCGGAGTTTACACAAACTCATGCCCGTTGAGTGGGTGATGCCATCCAGCCATCTCATCCTCTGTTGTCCCCTTCTCCTCCTGCCCCCAATCACTCCCAGCATCAGGGTCTTACACAATACTTATTTTATCTGACTTACCTTACTTAGCATAATACACTTCAGGACTATCTACAGTGTTGCAAATGGCAAGATTTCATTCTTTTTTACAGCTGAGTAATACTCCACTGTGTGTGTGTGTGTGTGTGTGTGTGTGTGTGTGTGTGTGTGTGAGTGAATGTATCTTTTTTATTTGTTCATCTTTTGTAGGTTGCTTAGCTGATGAAAAATCTTAGGTATTGAAAATATGCTGCAGTGAACATTAAGGTACACATATCTTTTTGAATTAGTGTTTTTGCCTTCTTTGGACAAATACCCATGAGTGGAATTGCTCAATCATATGGTAGTTCTATGGGAGGCATGAGAGACTGTTGCTCACAAGGGCTCTTGGAAAAGTCGCATCAGGAACTTATATTTGCTTGTGACGCTGTGGACTGTTATCCAGGGCAGACAGCCGCAGCAGGGGCTAGTGTCATGTCAAGGACCTGAAGGCTGCCTGGCCACACAAAAGAGATGCTGACACAACTGATATCCTGGAGTAGTCTAGCTACTTGACTCACACACCCAGATCAGTTCAGGTGACACTGGGAAAATTTGAAGTACCTATATACAATGACATTGGTTTAAACATTCAGATTCTAGTAGAGATAATGAGACTTTAATATACATTGTGCTTGGAGTGGAGACTTGGGAATATTCTAATTCAGTCATTTTTCCTCCTCGTTGACTTTCTTAGTCACTGATGATCACTAACCTCAGTGAGTTCTTGATTACTCACAGTTGGCTTTCATTTATGCCTGGATCTTGCACACAAATGTTCAGTTCAATTCAGTTCAGTCACTCAGTCATGTCCAACTCTTTGCAACCCCATGAACCGCAGCACGCCAGGCCTCTCTTTCCATCACCAACTCCTGGAGTCCACCCAAACCCATGTCCATTGAGTCAGTGATGCCATCCAACCATCTCATCCTCTGTCGTCCCCTTCTCCTCCCACCTTCAATCTTTCCCAGCATCAGGGTCTTTTCCAATGAGTCAGCTCTTCACATCAGGTGGCCAAAGTATTGGAGTTTCAGCTTCAGCATCAGTCCTTCCAATGAACACCCAGGACTGATTTCCTTTAGGATGGACTGGTTGGATCTCCTTGTAATCCAAGGGACTCTCAAGAGTCTTCTCCAACACCACAGTTCAAAAACATCAATTCTTTGGCAGCCAGCTTTATTTATAGTCCAACTCTCACATCCATACATGACTCCTGGAAAAATCATAGCCTTGACTAGATGGACCTTTGTTGCAAAGTAATGGCTCTGCTTTTCAATATGCTGTCTAGGTTGGTCATAACTTTCCTTCCAAGGAGTAAGCATCTTTTAATTTCATGGCTGCAATCACCATCTGCAGTGATTTTGGAGCCCAGAAAAATAAAGTCAGCCACTGTTTCCACTGTTTCCCCATATATTTGCCATGAAGTGATGGGACTGGATGCCATGATCTTAGTTTTCTGAATGTTGAGCTTTAAGCCAACTTTCTCACTCTCCTCTTTCACTTTCATCAAGAGGCTCTTTAGTTCTTCTTCACTTTCTGCACACAGATGTTACTAACACACAATTCAAATTTCTGACAAAATTACTACTGCTCTTCAGAGCCATACAAATAATAAACATTTTGATTTACTTTATTTCATTTGCCTACTAACTGGTTAATGCCTGAAAATACTTAATTTTTTCCTTGTATAATATATCTGTGTCTTCTCTTATAGAATTTATAATTCATACCTCTTTATTAAGGAATTTTAAGTTTTCAATCTGTTGTTTGTTAGAATTGTCCAAAAGATTATAGTTACCCAGCCTTAACCCATTACCAGAGATATAGCAGTAATCCACAAAGTTGGAAAAGACTTCAAGCAGGGAGTGATAATACTAGAAATAAATGGGGGACCGATTTCTAGGCCTTGGGTAGCCTATTAGCTGCCCAATCAATCAGTCACTATTAATTTATATTCCTGTATTTGAATTTTTTCAATACAAACTATAAGGTAGATCATATTTCAGGCAAACTCTATTTATGTTTGCAATTTTGCAAAGGTCCCAGGGCTGCCATCATTGTTCACTGGGTAGTCAGGGATTAAAAAATGGTTAGTTTTTTTTTAATGTAAATTGTTGGTTTTTTAAGGATGGTGATTACTGGCACTTGTGTTACCCTCTCCTACTCTACCTCATTGCCAAAACAGCATCACATCACTTTCCCGATGAACACAGGTATAACATTAGAGTTGTTCTCCACAGTTACACTTCTACCAGTGTAGGTGCACAACTTGAAACCCATTTTTCACCTCTTTTTCTGGCTATAAGTTAGTTGATGATCTTGACTGCATGGCAACTAAATAGCCTGTTGGATTCAGCTTTCAGTATCAATAGAGTCTATCCCAGGTGAGATCTTTGTGATATGACCTGAGCAAATGATATTAACCCACTAAGAGGACTTGCGTACTGTTTTTAGATATTATAAGGGATTCCCTGGTAGCTCAGATGGTAAAGAGTCTGCCTGCAATGTGGGAGACCCAAGTTTGACCCCTGGGTTGGGAAGATCCCGTGGAGAAGGAAATGGAAACCCACGACAGCATTCTTGCCTGGAGAATCCCATGGATGGAGGCGCCTGGTGGGCTACATGGTCATTAGGGTCGCAAAGAGTCGGACACGACTGAGTTGTTCACAACTGAGCGACTTTACTTTCACTTTCAATATTATCCAACTATTACAGTCCCTCTACCTGACTTCCCTGGTGGTAAAGCGTCTGCCTACAATGTGGGAGACTTGGGTTCGATCCCTGAGTCGGAAAGATCCCCTGGAGAAGGAAATGGCAACCCACTCCAGTACTCTTGCCTGGAAGCTCCCATGGATGGAGGAGCCTGGTAGATTACAGCTCATGGGGTCGCAAAGATTTGGACATGACTGAGCAACTTCAGTTATAGCCTCTTTATGACTTGTGGGAAGTGTTTCCATATCCAGCATATTGTAATGGAGGAAAATTTTAAAAGAAATTAAAATAGACTTCATGCATTATCTAGTTCAACCTCTTTATGTTTCATACGGGTTCAGTGACTTGCCCAAAAGTGCGCAGCTCCCTAGCGTCAGGGGCACCATCACTCCTGCCTCGCCGTTTGTGCATCACCAGTATGGCAACCCTGGTGGTGCCTAAGAGCCTTAAGAAAGCATCGTCTACGTATAGTGATTGTGGGTAATTCTTGTATTTGAAAACTGCACTTACAGATTTTAACACACATTGAAACTGAAAACATGTATTAAATATGTTTTAGAGCAAATTGACTGCCATTGAAAATATGGGCTCTTTTCAGACTTTCAAAAGTGTGAGACGTGAGTACAATGAATGCTAAATTTAACATCGATTTCTCAGATGAAATGCAGGTTTTTCTTTCCTAATAAGCTACATATCTGAAGTGGTTCAGCTTTAAAGATGAGCACTCATTAGCTTAATTCATAATTATTTTAAGTTCATTGCCACTCAGTTTTCTTTGCACACAATTCCTAATTTGTAACAGTCATACTCATGGTTTTGTTCATTTGACACATCCTAGGATATTTCTTAGAATTCAGTAAGTGTTTGTGAAGCTCCATAATGACTTAAAAACTATGTGTCAGTATGTAATTAACACTAGTCAGATATGTCTTAGTCTGAAGAACTTCAATTTAAGAAGATAGCAGAGTGTGAGGAGTGAGGGGGAAAAGGGCATTTTCCTCATCATAGCATATATTTTCCTATGTTAAAATATAACCCCACATTGCACTCATCTAAAAGTGTTGACATACTTAGTGGAAAAATAAATTGTAAATATCATAAAATTGCTAAAATACAAGACATTAGAAAAAGCAACAAAAAACATAAAAGGTATAAGACCAGTTCATTTTTTTTTCTCTTTTGTAACTTTATGCAAAATGCAAATTTTTGATCAGGATAGAAACCTAATATAATATTGAATTCTAAATGTCCAGCCTCAAAAATATACCCCAAATCTGTCCACTTTTGTGCATCTTCATCACTATCTCTTATCCGTCCTATTGCAAGAACCTTTAAGTGAACTTCCTTTTTCCAAGATCATGTCCCCTCTCCTCTCAAGCCACTCTCCTCTTGGCAGTCAGACTCATTTTCGTCCCTCTTTCAACTAAAAACAAACAAACCCCTCTCCCCCTGCTTCCAAAAAAAAAAAAAAAAAACTCAAAAGCAAAAATCCTGAAACCAAGGGATACAAGGAACTGGGAGGTGGTAGACATATGTCTTACCTTGATTACATGGAACCATGGGTGTTTGCATATGTCTAAACTCAGAGTATATACAGTAAATACATAGAGTTCTTTGTGAAAAAATAACCATTCAAACAAAGTAAAAAATAAAACTACCCCTGTATTCCCATCACCCTAAGAGTAAAATCCAGAATCCACAATGGCCTTCTCACAGAGTCCTACGTGAAGCAGCTTCCATTTTCCTCTGTGATTTCTTCTAGTGCCCATTTCCCCTTCTTCATCATGCTCCAGCCACACTGGTTTTCTCTTTTTTTTCCCTCCTTCTTGAAAATGCCAAGCCTTTTCTCGCCCTATGAACTTTGTGTTGATATTCGTCAAGATGTCTTGGGGATAGCCTTCTTGTCATTGAGATCTTAGATCCTATGTTACCTCCTCAGAGAGGCTTTCCTGATCATAGTACCTTGCTTTTTATATAAAATATGATCTGAAGTGGAAATCATGTTGTATAATTAATTACTTGCCAGTTGTTAGATGCCACAATTAAGGTCCATCAAGCTAGGGTGTTTTTTTTATGGCATATTTATTACTGGATTCAAACAATCTGTATCAGTGCTTAGAACATATTAGACACGCAGACACTTCTTAATGGATGTCTACTATCTCCCAACCCTTGAGTTTTATTCATCTACCCTATGAAGTAAATTCATATGGAGCAGTGAAGTGGTTAGTTTTAGAAATGGTAGTTAGAATAGTTGTTTTAACATCCCATGTGGCCTTAATAAATTTTCAGAATTGTTTATTATAGAATTATGAGGAAGTATAAACATTGATAAATCATATCAAAAAAGTCACTCCAGGTTCCTCTTTTACTGTCATCATAAACACATAGTACAGACAGATGATATTTTGGAACTTATATTTATAAATTTTTATCGGCTGTCTAGGTCAAAGAGGAAAAACAAATCAAACAAGACAACTTTTCTCTCCCAACAAATTTCTCTCCCTTATATTTCTAGCAGTATTTTTTCTCATGATAATTTCAGTTGCATATGTTTTGTTTGTCAGAGATATTCTGTGCATACTTAGGAGTCAGTTAGACTCAAGGACTTCATGAAATGGAGAGCTGCACAGTTAGATAATTGGAAATCACTTTTAATTTTATTTGCACAATACCAAAATAGTACTCTTCAAAAGAAAATTATCCCAAGTTTCAAACAATGACTCTTTTGTATTTTGTACTATAAATACTAAATTGTTAATATGAAGTCTTCTCCCACACACAAAACATTACATAATCAATTTTCCAGTATCTATCTGCTTCTCCCAAGCACTGACAAAGAGAGTATTCTTTATCAGATGCTAAAATATTGTAATTATATTGAAGCTTTCTAAAATTATTAAAATCCTAACTCAGTTAATTCAATTAAATATTATTTTTAAAGTAATATTTTTATTGTTTAGGATAAAAATGTATTTATTGTTTTTGTTTAGTCATTCAGTCATGTCTGACTCTTTGCAACTCCATGGACTGTAACATTCCAGGCTTCCTTTTCCCTCACCATCTCCTGGAGCTTGTTCAAACTCATGTTCATTGAGTTGGTGATGTCATCCAACTATCTCATCCTCTGTTGCCCCCTGCTCCTCATGCCTTCAATCTTTCCCAGCATCAGGTCTTTTCCAATGAGTCAACTCTTTGCATCAGGTGGCCAAAGTATTGGAGTTTCAGCTTAAGCTTCAGTCCTTCCATGAATATCCAAGACTGATTTCCTTTAGGATGGACTTGTTGGATCTCCTTATAGTCCAAGGGACTCTCAAGAGTCTTCTCCAGCACCACAGTTCAAAAGCATCAGTTTTTCAACACCCAGCCTTCCTCATGGTCCAACTCTCACATCTGTACATGACTACTGGAAAAATCATAGCTTTGATTATGTGGAACTTTGTTGGCAAACTAATGTCTCTGTTTTTTGGGTCCAAACTTGCATGGTATTTAACAAGTGACATAAACACCATGACAATGAAAATTTTGCAAATTTTTGAAAACCTCATCATTTTAAGGTTGAAAACAATTTCAGGAATGTCTTTAATAGGGAAAAATGTGTATATCATTATAGATTATCTACTTGTCTGTGAACTTTATAAGTGAGAACTTTGAAAAGGTTTTTTTATTTGCTTTATTATTTTATTGATTATTCTAGTCTTAAATTGTTTAATATTTTGATTTTCCAGTTCATATTTCTGGCAGAAATCAGTTAATGGCAAAGATGTTTTGGGGTGCCTGTTAAGTGCAAGGAACTGTGTTAGGGGAAAAAATTAGTATAATACAATCACTTTTCTCATGATAAATCAGAGGTTTATGTTTAAACATGAAACAAGAGAGGCATATCACAAGTGAAAATTTTAAATGGTAGTACACATTCTTGAAAATTACAGAATGTTGTAAAAGTGGATAATGATGGATCCTAGTCATGGAGACCTGTTAAGATGACGAGGCGGGCCTTTCTGAGAGGTTGAAATTAAAGGTGATGCCTGTGTTGTGTGGGAACATCTTTTTTTGTTTCAGGCTGAGTGATTGCTCTGAGATTGTCTCTGCTGAAAGGTTGTATGTCTTATGCTGCTGCTGCTGCTAAGTCACTTCAGTCATGTCCGACTCTGTGTGACCCCATAGACAGCAGCCCACAGGGCTCCCCCATCCCTGGGATTCTCCAGGCAAGAATACTGGAACGGGTTGCCATTGCCTTCTCCAGTATGTCCAGGGGCCCTGGCCAACTCCACTGTTACATCTGTCCTACAGGAGCAAGGGGCCAGGACAGGGTCCTTTTCACTGTGCTACAAGAGGGACACATATGGGCAAGTTTTCTTGTGTCCAGGGCCTGGAGAGGCCCACTGGCCATGGGGACCACTGCCCACTACAGCAGCTGGCCTTGCTCTGTCTTGGTAGCTTTATTTAAGATAATTTTACAGGATAAAGTATTTATATGCATATTAATATTTATTTATATTTTGCTTTTTGGCTGTGCTGGGTCTTTGTCACTGCAAGCAAGCTTTCTCTAATAGCAGCATGTGGGGATTACTCTTTGTTACAGTGCATTGGCTTCTGATTTGGTGGCTTCTTCTGTAGTAGAACACAGACTCTAGATGCATGGGCTTCAGTCGTTGCAGCCCATGAACCCAGTAGCCGTGGCTCAGGGGCTCTCAAGCACGGGCTTAGTAGTTGTGGGACACAGGCTTAGTTGCTCTGCAGAATGTGGAGTCCTTCCAGACCAGGAATCGAACCTGTGACCCCTGCATTGGCAGGCAGGTCTTATCCATGTCACCACCAAGGAAGTCCCTGAATATTTTTAAACTTGAGCAGCTCAAAGATGAGAAGGACACAGTCTGGGGGTAAGAAAAGCCAAGAGTTTAGACTTCAGCATGTTGAGCTCAAGTATACAGATGTGTATATACCTGAGAGAAGAAATTGGAAAAAATTTGACAGTCATGAGTAAGCTGACAGGGTTTAGTGTCATGAGAATGAGATTATCTACAAAGAGAGTATATAGAGAGAAGGTGGGACCAGAACCAAATCCCAAGAAATTTCATCATTTTAGGGTAAAATTAACATACAGACATTAGCCAAAAAAAAAAAAGAAAAAGAAAAAAAGGAGTGTAAAGGAGGAGGGAGAGGATTAGCTGGGAAGTTAAAATCATGTGCTGTCATAGAACCCAAGAGGAAAGCAGTTTACAAAGCAGAAAATCACCTGTTTCAATGGTACTTTGTTAAATAAATTAAGAAAGTATATACTGACTTCGAAGAAATGAAGGTTGTTAGTGATCTCTGCTGAATTGAATCCTTTAAAGTGGTTGGTGGATGGGGGTGGGGTGGGTGAGTCAAGTGGAGTGGTTGAGAAGTGATGCGACATCAGCAAGTGGAGGTGAGAAATGTAAGCGATTTTCTGCAAAAGTTTACGGAGAACTCTTGCTGCTGAGGAACTTAAAGTCAAGGGAGGCTAAAATTATTTAACTTGAGAAACAAAAGAATAGCTTTATATGATGAGAATAATCTAATAGGGAGATGTTGATAAGTCAAGAGGAAAAAGGAAAGACAGAACATCTTTTATGAAGTACAATGGAGGAAAATATTTACCTAAAATAGGGAAAAATATCCCCAAACATTTGGTTCATTAGAAGCAAATTAGAATGGGGAATTGGAAGGTTTGCAGGTTTTGTCATGGGGAGATGAATGAGTAAAACTAAACACGCTTTTTGTTTTTCTTCTCCTTAAAGATGTGAAAGCAAAGTCACTGACAGAAATTAAAAGGTAGGTACATTCAGAGAAATGAGACTCTAGGAGAGAGTTCATGAAATAAATTTGAATCTCTCATGACAGACATATAATGCCCAATTTCTTAATACTCTCTAATGGCATTTGCTGCATGGATTGCCAGTAATCTTGACCTAAGTATATTCACCAAAGTGGATGGTATGTGGGACTTGCAAGTGTAGGCACTGACAATTTGGATGGCTAAGTTCACTCAGCTGTTTCAACTGTTTCATGGTTGGATAGTAGTGTAGTAGACACACAACTTTTAGCAGTCCAAGGACAATTTTCTGTGCTGTTGTTATGGCATGAATGTATGTGGCCATGTTGAAATCCTAATGACCAGTTTGGGGTATAAGGAGGTGAGGCTTTTGGGAGGTGTTTACTGCACCACGGCAGAGCCCACATCACTGCCCTTCTAAAGGAAGCTCCAGAGAGCTCTCTTGCGCTTTTACCATGTAAGGACACATGAGAAGTCTACGACTCAGAAAGAGGGTCGTCACCCAACTCTGCTGGGACCTCAAGCTTCCAGCCTCCAGCTTTGTAAGCTATGCAATCTGTAGTATTTTGTTAGAGTAGCCCATACAGACTAAGACAATGCCCATGAGCTGTTTGGTATATTTAAACTGTGTGCCTCGAAAATTTTTAACTGTCTGAAAAAAGAAGTAATAATCAATGCATTTTAAATATCCCTGCTTCTACTTTCTGCAATCACCTCCTGCCTACACTTAGACAATATCTGTGAGTTCACAATGAAATGTGCTTATACATATACATATATAGATATATCTATATATACCTACATATCTATATATCTATATATATCTACATATTTATATATATCTACATATCTATATATATATATATATATCTACACAAATATTTATCAATGCAAAGAAATAGTGGAAAACAACAGAATGGGAAAGACTAGAGATCTCTTCAAGAAAATTAGAGATACCAAGGGAACATTTCATGCAAAGATGGGCTTGATAAAGGACAGAAATGGTATGGACCTAACAGAAGCAGAAGATATTAAGAAGAGGTGGCAAGAATACACAGAAGATCTGTACAAAAAAGATCTTCATGACCCAGATAATCACGATGGTGTGATCACTCACCTAGAGCTAGACATCCTGGAATGTGAAGTCAAGTGTGCCTTAGGAAGCGTCACTATGAACAGAGCTAGTGGAGGTAATGGAATTCCAGTTGAGCTATTTCAAATCATGAACGATGATGCTGTGAAAGTGCTGCACTCAATATGCCAGCAAATTTGGAAAACTCAGCAGTGGCCACAGGACTGGAAAAGGTCAGTTTTCATTCCAATCGCAAAGAAGGGCAATACCAAAGAATGCTCAAACTACCGCACGATTGCACTCATCTCACACACTAGTAAAGTAATGCTCAAAATTCTCCAAGACATGCTTCAGCAATACGTGAACTGTGAACTTCCAGATGTTCAAGCTGGTTTTAGAAAAGGCTGAGGAACCAGAGATCAAATTGTCAATATCCGCTAGATCATCGAAAAAGCAAGAGAGTTCCTGAAAAACATCTATTTCTGCTTTATTGACTATGCCAAAGCCTTTGACTGTGTGGATCACAATAAACTGTGGAAAATTCTGAAAGAGATGGGAATACCAGACCACCTGACCTTCCTCTTGAGAAATCTATATAAACCTTAGGATCCCTCAAAACCTAGAGTGATTCTCAAAAGATTAAAATATGGGTAACTGATTAAACATCCAGACATTACAGATCCAAGTGTAAAACACTTACATTTTGTTTTCTCTTGATACTTTCTTCGGGTCCTTTTACTTACCATCAACGTTTACTCCAAGTTCTGGCATGTTAATTGAGCCCTCCTCGTAACTGATTAGAATTTTTCAGTATTCAATACTCACTTTGTGCCTGTTTCTTGCTTTTATTTTGACAATTTTCATCTTTATCTGAATGTGTTCTCTGCTGATGCCAAGTGGCTCCCATTGCAGAGATTCAGTGTATTCAGGTATTTGAGAACAGAAATGGGACCCATTCCCTCTGAGTTTCCTCTTCTTCCTTTGGGTACTGTTACTTGATAGAGTGATGTTGACTCAGCCTTCCTCAGTGGCAGTCTCAGGAACACTGACAGGGCCTTCAATGGTGTTACATCACCTCTACTAAGTGGCTGCTGGGAATACTTGCTGACGTCTCATGTATGGGTTGGTAATTTCTCCTGTTTATAATCTCTCCTAGACCTTGCTTCTCTCTGCTTGAAATTTTTCTGTTGGAAAATGCACTTAAACTATAGTTTGGCCCATTCCCTGACCCTACTGAAATGGGAGCATGTACCTTCTCTCAATCTGGTCCTATATGAACTTTATCTTCCAGAAAGATAAGTAATCCATCCTATTTAATGCAATCATTGCCTTTCTCATAAATTGTTAGATAAAGAGAAATGGAATTAATATTGCTTTTACCTATAGCTTTCATTTCTTCTGATATGTTTGGAAGGTAGGAACCACTTTTTAAAATTTGACTACTAAAGAGTCAGCAAAGTTTTTTCTAGATTGTACTAACATACTTGAAGTATAGATCAGATGAGGAAATGATATTACATTCTCCTTAGCCAATACTGATACATTTGCAACATTGAACTTTGCTGAATGTCATATGTAAAGAGAACATTTTTAAAGTAGGCTATACAGAAGTTGATGTTTGGAATAAAGATTAAGCTGTCATTACTTGTGAAGAATTGGTAAAGAGAGTAGGAAGAACTGAGCTAGTTATTTGAGCATGTGATAGGAATAAGAACTAGGATGAGAAGTTGAAATTACTCGAGCAGAATTTGTCTTAATAGATGAAATCACAGGATAAACACTGGGAGTCCCCAACATGAAGAATGGGCTGTTCCCCAATGGTGAGCTCTTTGTGGTGGAGGGGACATTAAATGAGGGGCTATATGGTCATTTGTCAAGGATGATGTGGAAATAATTCTTTCACTAGAGAGGTGGTGGAATTGATGTTCCTTCCAAGTCTAATAATCTCTAATTTCATGAGGGTCAAATTCAAAATGCTATCTCTTAAAGGGTAATCTGATATTTCTTGAACATTTCTTCAATATTTACAATTGCAAGCATAAAAATAGTAACAGATTGTGCCCAGAAAAATATATTATTGCAAACATGTAGATTATTAGAAGGCTTCCCAGGTGGTTCAATGGTAAAGAATCCACCTCCCAATGCAGGGTACAGGGGTTTGATCTGGGTCAGAAAGATCCCCTAGAGAAGGAAACAGCAACACACTCCAGGATTCTTTCCTGGGAGATCCCATGACAGAGAGCCCGGGGGCTACAGTCCATGGGGTCACAAAGAGTTGGACACAACTGAGTGATTGAGCATAGCACATTCTTAATAATGGATTAAACTGAATTAAGAACAAAAGTTTTAAAAGGGACAGTGATAACGGTACATTACATGAACCCAAATGGTGAGGTATCTGTCATGCATATTTGTGTTCCAAATAATAGCATATTATTTGTTCACTTACTGTGGCCCTTTCATATGTCAGTCAAACTGCTAGGCTTCTAGATTACAAATAAACAAACAACAACAAAATTAAAAAACAAACAGAAAAAAAAACCCTCCCCCCCCCCTTTTTTTCTTTTCATGTAAGTGGTGAAACAGAAAATCATCATGTGTTATTAATATGATTATAAAGAAAATCTAAAACTGAAGAAGACAGCAGAACAATGATATGAGAAGACTTTAATTCGCATCTTTAAATAAATGACAAATAGACAAAGCATAAATGAAAATATGAAAGATGAATAACACATAGCTCATTTTTGACATATTGAATTCTATACTCTGAAGGCAGAAGAGAAAGCAGTTTTACTGCCAAATGTTAAAGGAACAGACACAAAACAGATCAAAATTTAGGAAAATGTCAATTAAACATGGAAATAGTATTAAAAATATTCTTTTTTTCTGAAGTCAAATAGCTGAAATTAACTCTAAATTAGGAAAAAAATATTGCTTGAAACAAACAGAATTTCAGTAGACACAGAAATTTTGTTTTAGAATATACAGAGGATATAAAATTTCTAAAGATAAAAATAGTAATGGAAATAGAAATACCTCTGTTTTAAAGACCTAGAAAATTCCATTTAAGCAGCAGTAAGAATGAAAATAAGTAAATTTAGAATTCAACATAAATGTTATTAAGAAGAAAACAATTTAGTGAGGGCCTGAGGATAAAAAGATGTGGCAAAGATCAAAAGGAAATTAATAGGCTAGAATTAAAATGGTAGGATCAGTACAATGCAAAATTTGGTCTTTTAATTAACTGAAATGTAAGCTCAGAAAACAAAGAAAAAAATGTATAAATCATAAATATTAGAACATACTGAGAATAAGAAAACAATAATAAATATTGAGCAACTAACACAATTTACATTTTCACCACCATTTAGAATTGCTTTAGAGGTAATAAGCAATACAATCAAACAAGGAAAATAGATTAAAATATAAAAATTGCAATGAAGAAGTTAATGCCATCATTATTTGAAGATAATATGTTTGTACAAGTGGCAATCTAAAAGGCATTAACTGAATAATGAGTAATTCAAAAATTTGCTTGCGGACAGCATTTATTCATTTTATTCATTGATAAATCTGAGATAAAACAGTGCCATAAGTTCTTGATTTAAATTTTCCCTGTCTTATGCTAAATAAGGGTAAACAAAGTCAGAAGGCAACAATGTACACTGAATTCTTAAGACTAACAAGCCCATCTAAGGAAGTCTGAAAGTGTAAGTGAAAGTCGCTCAGTCCTGTCTGACTCTTTAAGACCCCATGCACTATACAGTCCATGGAATTCTCCAGGCAAGAATACTGGAGTGGGTAGCCTTTCCCTTCACCAGGGGATCTTCCCAACCCAGGGATTGAACCCAGATCTCCCACATTGCAGGTGGATTCTTTACCAGCTGCGCCACAAGTGAAGACCAAAGGAAGTTTGGAACTTCTTAATTCTTTATCTTTCATAGTACCCAAGGAGAAATAGGTGGTTACCATGAATGCAGCTAAGAAGAAATCAGCTGAAATTTTAACAAATTCTTAAAGGCCAAGTATAGGGTTGACGTGTTAGTGTGGGATGTCTAGAGTTCCCAGTTGCAAGAGAAGTTGGCATTCGACAGCAAGCACTTTTCCAAGAGAGCCTTTTTTGTGTGAGGCACAGTGCAGTGGTCAGGGCCATGTGTACGCAGCCTGTGCAGTCACGTAGGCCTCACTTTAGGAGAGCTCTGCATCGAGTTTGATGTTCTGCTCTCACCATCTTGAACTTCATAGTTTTTGAACAAGGGGCCCTAGGTGTTTAGTTTGCACTCAGAGTTACAAATGACACACCCAGTTGGCATGTTGGAGGGGATTAGTTGCTGAAGGGAGACAGAAACTAATCCCTGTTCATTTGCCCAAAAATGTTTCCCTCTTCCTACGCACGGCCCAGACAAAACTCCAGTAATTCTGGAGTTAGAGGCGAAGTCTTTTTGCCTTTGGTGGAGGAGTAGGAAACTGTCTTAGATCCATCATACAGGCAAAGATCCATTGTTGCCCAGAGAGGGGCAGAAGCCAAAACCTTCTGTCCTCAGAGTAGGTACGTTCATGAGCTTGGAAGGCTCATTATTGTTAAATGTCAGTTCTCCATGATTGATCTATGAAGACAATCCAAGTGATTAGTCTAGCATGCATTTTACAATTTGACAGTTCAGTTCTAAAATGTAAATGAGAAATTGCAGACTCTAGAACAGCCAGCACAGTTTTGAAAGAGGACTGCGAAGTGAGCATTTGCATTACCTCATGTTCAGGCTCTGAAGTTGTAGTAGCGTGATACAGATGCAGTGACATTTATGTAAGGGCAAACATGCAGATGGGGCTTCCCCTGTGGCTCAGCTGGTAAAGAATCCACCTGCAATGCGGGAGACCTGGGTTCGATCCCTGGGTTGGGAAGATCCCCTGGAGAAGGGAAAGGCTACCCACTCCAATATTCTGGCCTGGAGAATTCCATGGACTGTATAGTCCATGGGATCACAAAGAGTCGGACAGGACTGAGTGAATTTCACTTTCACTTTCAAGCATGCAGATGAGCAGAATAAGCCATGTCCAACTCTTGCGACTCCATGGACTGAAAGTCCATGTAATCGCATAGGTAAAGAATCATGCTAAACGAAAGACCCCAGACATAACAGGCTACATATTCTGTGGCTCAGTTTATATGATGTTATGGAAAAGACAAAATTAAAGGGGCCAAGTCAGATCCATGATTCTCAGGGACTGGAGGTGGGGAGAGAAATGACTACAAAGTGACACAAAGAAAAATTTGGGGGTGATAGATAGGTTTTACATCTTGACTGAAGTGGTTATTATACAACTTTATACATTTGTGGAAATTCATAGAACAGCATATCCTAAAACCTGATGCTGGGAAAGCTTGATGGCAAAAGGAGAAGGGGCTCAGAAGATGAGATGGTTAGTTAGCATGATTGACTGAATGGACGTAAATTTGAGCAAACTTTGGGAGACAGTGGAAGACAGAGGAGCCTGGCAAGCTACAGTCCACAAGGATGCAAAGATTCGGACACAACTTAGTGACTGAACAACAAAAAATGTGTAGGCTTTACTCTTGGTAAATTGTACCTTAACTTAAAATATCCTCACTCAAGTTTAGGAAATTGAATATGAAATCATTTTTATATATCAAATTGGCAAATATCCAAGAAATAGGTGATAGCACCTTTGCCTGTTGCAGTGCTTAGGGAAAGCAATGTGCTTAGTGAAGTGTCAACTGACATATTTATGTAGAAAAATCTGACTATAAATATTATAATCTATATGTTATTTGATCCCTCAAATCTCTAGGAATTTATACTAGAAACGTAATTTTACATGTACCCGAATAGGTACAGTAATTCTTATTGCAGCATATTTGTTGAATTTGAAACAATTTAAATGTCTGTTAGTATGTGATTTGTTAAGTTATGGGGTAATCATACATTTGGATGCATAGTATGTTGCTGTTTTTTAAAAAAGGTCAGTTTTACAGTTATGAGTAGCAACTTGATACAGAACATTAAAAAAAAAAAAAAAAAAGCAAGGGCCAGATAACTGACAGTAAAAAAAAATTTTATAATTCAAAGTATATATGTATGTGCCCCTGTGCATGGAATGTCTCTGTAAGTATTAAAAGCATTAGTATATGATGAAGGTGAACTGGAGGATGAGAGACATGTGTGGAAACAAAATTTATGTTTCATGATTTATCATCTCATAATCTTTTTAAAACTCAACATTCAGAAAACTAAGATCATGGGGTCCAGTACCATCACTTCAAGGTGAATAGATGGGGAAACAATGGAAACAGTGATAGATTTTATTTTCTTGGGCATCAAAATCACTGCAGATGGTGACTGCAGCCATGAAATTAAAAGACGCTTGCTCCTTGGAAGAAAAGCTATGACCAACCTAGACAGCATATTAAAGAGCAGAGACATTACTTTGCTGATAAAAGTTCGTCTAGTCAGAATTGTGGTTTTTTTCCAGTAGTTATGCATGGATGTGAGAGTTGGAATATATAGAAAGCTGAGAACCAAAGAATTGATGCTTTTGAACTGTGGTGTTGGAGAAGGCTCTTGAGAGTCCCTTGGACTGCAAGGAGATCCAGCCAGTCCATCCTAAAGGATATCAGTTGAATATTCATTGGAAGGACTGATGCTGAAGCTGAAACTCCAATACTTTGGCTACCTGATTCGAAGAACTGACTCATTAGAAAAGACTCTGATGCTGGGAATGATTGAGGACAGGAGGAGAAGGGGACGACAGAGGATGAGATGGTTGGATGGCATCATCGACTCAATGAGCATGGGTTTGAGTAAACTCTGGGAGTTGGTGATGGACACGGAGGCCTGGCGTGCTGCAGTCCATAGGGTTGCAAACAGTCAGACACGACTGAGCAACTGAACTGAACTGAGTCTTTTTAAGGCTTTGTGATATTTGCATATAGTTAAGACTATGGTGACTATTTTAAAATGAAACAGAAATCAGAAATATTTCAGAACAGTGGCACCTTGAGCATGTCTGCTTCTCTCTTTCCTCAACTTCCCTGTAGTGAATGTAAAAGCCAGAGTGGGTACATTGCAGATCCTGGGTCACACAACTCTCAAGCTTAATTAACTATCCAAATCCATGAGTTTCTGCTCTTCAATGGCTGGGTGAGAACCAAGGTAAAAGTAGCCAGTGGTCGGACTTGCCTTGACTCTCTACTTGCACTGAAAGTCAGCCAACTAACTACAAAAAAAAAAAAAAAGCCTAGACAGACAAACAAACACATGAAACCAAATCACCCCATGTTGCTTCACTCCGTTCAGTTATTAGAAGTGGAGAGAATTAACACGAGGCTGGTTGGGAGTCTGGGAACATCAATGCTCCTTCCTGGTCCCTCATTGCAGAAATTTAACTTTACTGTTTTTTGGTGTGTGTTGATTTTGTCACCCCTTGCCTTCTAGAGCAGAGACTGCTGCATTTTCTTTTATTCCCTGGTTCCCATATGAGATGGACTGACCTAGTGCTAAAGCAATGAAAATTCCTAACAAGGAAAATATCAATAAAAACTCACTTAGGAGTATTAAAGCATCAGAGGACAAAACAAAAATATGATTTTTTGCTAAAGAAGTCCTTTGTGAAATGTATTAAGTGTCTTAGCGAGAAGCAGATAGTGTGCAAAATATTTTTTAACTCTAATGTGAAAGTTTTTGAAGGAAAAATTCAATACACACACTTAAGAGGAACACAGTCAAGGAAAATCTAGCCAAACAGATTCTATTATCTTGCAAGGAAAAATATTAAACTTGAATAAATAAAGAACCTTGAAGGAACTGAATCAATAATAAAATACTTCCAACCAAACTCTCTCACAATCACTTGCGTTGACAGGTACATTCTTCAACATTCAAGATAGCTCCTATACACTACACGTAATTTCAGAAAACAGAAATGAAAAATGCTTCAAAGCCAATTTCTGAATGAAACAATTGCTTTCTAAAGCCAGAAAAAGATAATGTAAATAAAACACTATAGGACCATTCACTTGCAAAGATATTTTGTTTCCTTTAGAAATATTAAATAAATTTGAACTAGAAACAGCAGTGTAATGAAAATCATAGTACATCATGATCAAGTAGAAGTGAGGATGGTTTAAGAAAGTCTGTTGCTGTAGTCTACCTCAGTGATGGGCTAAAAGAGAAACAAAATCATAATATTGTCTAAAATAATGGAGAAGACATATGACAAAGTCAAAAAAATTTATGATTAATAAAGTCTCATCATATTAGAACTAGAAGGAAAATTCCTACTTTGATAAAGCTTATCTAAACTAATAACTAAAATTGAATATCTTACTTTTGAGGATAGTTTTGGTGGTGGTGGTATTTTTATAGTCTTGCATGGTTGGAGTGAACAAACTGGACTTGAGAGTCATCAAACATATGAAAGATTTTTTTTTCCTGAAGGGATCTGCCTGTGTTTGAAGCTTCCCTGGGAGGACTTTGCAAACACAGACTTATAAGGAGGAAGATGATTTGGCAGCTCTCTGTGCTTGCAAACAAGGAGCAGAGTTCAGGGTGTGCCTGGGAGAAGAGCCCTGAAAAAATGTGCCAAGGAAGTGAAGAATCCCGGGGCTGAAGCCTTAAGAACAGTAATTTTCTGCAATGTAGTAGGAGCCCAACTAAATTCATGAAGTCAGCATTGATTACATGATGAGAAGAAAGGGTGAATCCTCTCTGGCAAAAAAAAAAAAAAAAAGATAAATCATCAGGCATTTCTGCCAAATTTTTTATTTACTGCTAATCAATGGTGTTAGGATCCAGTTTACATGGTGAGGGTGTGCACCTAGTGACAGGACGGGGGTTTCTAGGGTACTGCTTTGGATGTCTGAGGGCTTCCCTGATTGCTAGGGTGGTAAAGAATCGACCTGCCATGCAGGAGACCCCAGTTCGATTCCTGGGTCAGGAAGATCCCCTGGAGGAGGGAAAGGCTACCCACTCCAGTATTCAGGCCTAGGAAATTCCATGGACAGTTTAGTCCATGAAGTCGCAAAGAGTCGGACACTACTGACTTTCACTTTCACTTTGGATGTCTGAACTTGTTAGTCTGAGCATTCACTATGCGACACTTCAAAATTTTTTCATTAAAAAAATAACTGTGCTTTCATTTAAATATATTTTTCTTCACTTAAAAACTTAAAATGCACATACATGTAAAATAATTTTAGTTCCAATGATCCCTATGCTGAAGCAAATACATTGCAGGACTTTGCAAATAGGAAAAATAGATTGTGACTGCTATGCTGTGTATTTAAAGAAGGTAGAAATCAATTTGTTTCACAGGAGCTAGGAAATGAAAATTTGTGCAGTGTTTATCAAAAAGAGTCTTCTCAACTCATTCTTTGTGCCTAAATTGATGCTAGGCTCTGTAGAGTACACTCAGTTTTCAATAGCAATGAATGTAAAAGGTGAGGAAAATGGTACTATGAAAAACAATGTTCCTTATTTTTATATCCAAAATTATTGACAAGCATCACTTCTGTGTCAGTACAATGAATATTCTAATCATGTATTATTTTAGTGTCAGTTATAATGCTCCATAAATAGTGTTTGTCTTTTAAGTTGGGGTGGGGGGAACAAGAGGAGAGAAAGGAGAACTTCTAAATTCAGTACTTCTCCTTTTGTATCATCAACATCTTTAAAAGGATGTTAGCAGTTAATCAACACAAATTTAATGTTATCATTTTAAGTCTGACTAGGCAGTTGCTTTAATGACCGTCATTTTCACACCATCTCTCTGTCAATATGAGGTCTGTAACAGGCAATACAACTCCAAATGGGATGCTTCAAAGACTGAGTGCTGTCTAGATTTAAATGTCTGATGAAATCCATTTCAATGGTAGCTCATGGTATTTAATAATGTGTTTCCCTTTGTATTTGGCATGCACTAAAAAGCACCGTTCTTCTAAAGGTCATTTATGTCTTACTGTATATATTTTATTTCTTGTCAAGCTCTCTGTTACTCATGCCCGTCTCTCTGGTACATAACTGCTACAGTCATTGCACTTGGCACAATAATGCCCTAGTGTTCTGAAAGTGTTAATGGAGCTCCCTAAGCGTATGGTTTAATACATGAGGGTGACTGGGGTACTGATGATGAGCTAGCTCAATATATGTTATAGAGAATCTGGCATTCTTGTGAAAGTGGTTAAATACACTTTAATTGAGATTTTTGTTACAAGTGGGAAGTTTTAAAAGTAGTGATGAATTAAGAATTCCTTTTAGAGTCAGACTTAATGTTTGGCTACAGGGCTAATGTCTAGAGTATATTTAAGACAGCACAGGAGTGGTTGTAGACAAAGTAGGAATAATTCATGCATCTGATGGGTGGTTGTACGAGATGACTTTAAGATCCTTTTGAATTCTGAGTGCATGATTCCATGCATACTAGAAATCTAGCCCTGGAACAAATTTGCATGAGCAGTCACACTATAAAATCAGAGCATAAAGAGAAAACTATAAAAATAACCAGAGTGTGGGGGAAGATGGACAGTTAAAATAAGATCCCTGGCTTAAATCAGAGATTTAAAACAACTTTAAAATGTCTTAGTTTGAGTGTCCTTTGGCTAGTGGTTTCCAGGCTTCCAGGATAAGGACTGGTTTTAACAGAAAATTCTATTATCTCCTAAGATACACCATCTCCTGAGATAATGTCTAATAGCAAAAAAAATCTATGTTTTGCAGTGATTTTCTATGGTGTACTAACTCATGTGCATGCTGCATTGTTTCTGTAATCAGCAGAGCAGACTGAGTGTACACGTGGTTTTGTAGAAATAATCTCAAGCTACCATATAGGTCCAGGGTCATAGATTATATATTGCTTTTTCAAAGCGTCATTTCTTAAGAATATGAATTTAAGACTTTAGATTGGTTTCTCAGTTGAAATTTAGAAATTCAGTCTGAAGTCCCTAAGCACCTGATATGTAATGGATATCATTAGAAAGAACACACAAACATAAACCCCTCAACAGGAGATGGTAATTAATATGATGTGTTCCTTATAATCCATTTGCCAGAAACTGTGTGAAGAACTTCATATTTAGCCTCACAAAAATCTTAAGAATTATACTATTTTTATTTTATATATGCCAAAAATGAGGCAGAGAGATGTTAATTGGCTTAAAGATAAACAGATATCAGCCTAGTGTATCTTTCCCCATACGTAGTGTTCCTTTCTCTAAATGACAATGCTTATAATATATAGTAAAGTATAACCAATATTATAAAATCAGCATTAATATATTGGAAAATATTGTCTTATTTGAAAACACATGAAGTTTGAACTGGCAGCGCCAATTATATTTTCAGTAATCTGAGGCTTTTGACTTTTCTCGTAGAATATCCAATAATGAAAATAGTCTTTTTTCTTTCATGTAATTTGTGTAACATTTTGCACATGCCACCAAAGATTACTTTACATATTTAAATACCTAAAGTTAGGGACTAGTTTTGTCTTCATTTTACACATGTGGATTCAGAGGCATAAAGAGATTACCTGACACCTTGTAAGTCCGTAGGTAGTAAGTGGCAGAACCCAGAATTTAAGCCTGGTCTAATTCTAGAATCTAGTCTATTAATTCTTTATTTTTATGGCTTTAAATAAATATAGAATGCTTGAGCAAATACCAAAAATATGCAAAAGAAGATAGCTAGAAAGCAATGGAAAGATACATTTTTTCAGAAAATCCCATTCAACACCATCTGGCAAGGTGATCAAAGGCCACATAAATACTGTCATTGGATTGGAATTCTGCAATTCTCAAGTGATTTCATATATAACACTTAGTTGTAAGTTACTGAAGGTGCTAGAATAGTTATAATTGCCTCCATTTTGTAAATGAGTAACCTAAATCTAAAAGAGGCTAAGTTTCATTTTAATAGGTGAGAGACCTCCTCTGTTGACAGGTTTTATTCCCATTCAGGTTATCTATAGTCAATTTATTCTTTTTGAGATCTCTGGGCTTTGCACTTTGGGATTAGGGACTGTGTGAAGTGGAAAACTTCTGGCAGAATGAGTTTAACAGTATTTTGAGACACCAAGAGTTTCAAAGTAAAAGAAGAGAACAAATTAATGGCTTAAATAAAAACATATTAACTCAAGTCTCACTATCTTATGAGAACTTAGTTGTCATTCCTAAATTTGGTTAAAATGAAAGAACCCTATCGTGAAAGTGAAAGTCACCCAGTCGTGTCCGACACTTTGCGATCTCCTGGACTATACAGTCCATGGAATTCTCCAGGCCAGAATACTGGAGTGGGTAGCCTTTCCCTTCTCCAGGAGATCTTCCTAATCCAGGGCTTGAACCCAGGCCTCCCATTTTGCAGGTAGACTTCTTATCAGCTGAGCCACAAGGGAAGCCCAAGAATACTAGAGTCGGTAGCCTATCCCTCCTCCAGGGCATCTTCCTGACCTGGGAATCGAGCTATGGTCTCCTGCATTGCAGGCAGATTCTTTATCAACTGAGCTATCAGGGAAGCCAAAAGAGCCATATGTGTCTGCATAAATACAGATATGACAAGATCAAAATCTCTATTAAGCTATGAGCTTCACATACTCGTTTTTCTATTTCTAGTCAAGTCCACAAACATACACCTGCTGCTTAAGAAAAATTATTTACTTCTGGTGCGATGAGAGGTAAAAAAAAAAAGTATGTGCCTGGAAAAAATAGAAACACTTGAAAGGAAAGGACTTCAGATGAAAGATAGCCATTGAGAGAAGGATGTGAAGAGAGAACAGTCTAGTAGATAGATGAGAGACTTTCAGATACAGGAGAGGGAGGCAAGAAAGGAAGAGTTATGAGCAGCTATTCGAGAAGTAATTTCAAAGAAAGGGAAAAGGTTCACAGTTGCTTTGGGAGGTGTGTGTGTGTGCAAGGTTACAGTGTTTTTTTTTTTTTATGAATTTATGTGCTTTAATAACTTTTGACAACTTTTGAGCTTGGCTTCCACTGAAACCTAGAAAGACTTGTTTCACTTGGGTTAAAAATAGAATGCAAGTGATAGCAATAGAAAATGTGTGAGGTCTTGTTTTCATTTGTCCTATCATCTAAGTTTACTGATCTCAGTGCTTTTGTTTTCCTACCGAATGGTAAGAAAACTGCCATCTATTTTTCCCCCCAACATACTGTGGAGATGAATTAATTCCTCTCAATTCAAAGTATATTGTTCTGTGATTAGAGTATTGTCCCATCTTCCCGCTCAGCTGAACAATACATCTTTATCTGCAAGGATCATTACACAAGATGCTAACCTGATTTCAGTCTTTAATGGCAGAAAGGCAGGGACACTACTCTGCTTTGGATAAGGAAGATGTAATATCTGTGTATAGAGAACAAATTGACCTTGTGAATAGTAAGTTAATTAAATGAACCCCATAACTGAATGCCAGTTTGCACTAAAAAATGGTCTGCCACCTTCTAAGATTCATCTAAGAGCAATTGAGACAGTCGATGTATAGGTGTTTATGGGCTTGACATGCAGTCACTGCAAGTGCCTATTAGCAATTATTGCCTTTATTATCCTGCTTATGAAGGGTGTTAAGCTTTCTTCTTGTTGGATGTGCATATTACTTAATAACATAGAAGCTACGTTGAGCATCGACTTAAAAGTAACCTTGGATTCAAGTGACCTGTACAACTCAGTGATTGATTTTAAGAAGGATTCTGGGAAAATCCACAGATCCTGTAGTTCCGTGCATAAATCTCCTGGCATTTGCCATTAACAATTTTTTTCTATGGATTAAAATAATGGCTATTGATAATTTAAGTGTTTATTTGAAGGAACATTTGCCATAATAGCTGCAGTTTTGTTCTATAAGATGTTTGTCCATTAGCACTGGGTAAGGATAAGTAAAGTCTGGCGTGCTGCAGTCCACAGGATCGCAAAGAGTCAGACGTGACTTAGAGACTGCACAACAAAGAATAAATAATTTATATTCTTTTGTTTAGGAAACTTGCTACCTCTCCCTATAAAATAGATATCTTTACAGTCTATTTAGAGAAGAGAATATATTTTCCTTTACTTAAAATGTATTAAACTTTGCCGTGTTCAGGTGGATTTTGTCACCAACCACATCTAATATATCTTCGGTCATATCAGAGGAAGATGATAGGAGGGAAACAGCTAATCATCACAGTTAGTTGAAATAGATGGTCTAAGAATTTGTAGCAAATATTCAGCTCTAGCCAGTCAGCAAGCACACGCAACAGCCAGCTCCCATATAAATTACCCCGAATATGTACGATGAAGTGTCACTTTGGGTTCCATATCCACTTAAAATTTGATGTTTTCATTATTTTCAGAGAGCTGAAAGCAATGTCAGTGTTTTTAAGTATAATGTGTGAATGGTAGGGGAAACAAAAAGATTTTCAAAATCCTTTGGGTGATTTCTATAACATGATTTCTCAACATTTTTTTTTACTCATTGCATTTTAATTAAAATAATAAAAATGTCCTCTGGCCTGGGGTGTTAGACAGATTAGGCTAAGTCATTCTTAGGTAGCAAATAAGCCCTGAAATGCTAATAGCCTAAATTTATTTCTCCAGGGGAGTTCCCTTACAAGTGATTTCTAAGATTCTACCCTGTGGTTTTGCAGTGTAAATATGGAGCTTCCAGGGCCACAGTCATTGCTTGAGCAAGCTAGAGGGTAGATCAGGGACTTTTCAGTGTCTTAGCCAAGAAACACTTGTGGCTTTTGTTTATACTCCATTAACTGGAACTAGTCACATGACCCTGACTCATTGTAAGCAGGGTAGAAATTTTTGTCTTCTGGGTATCCAGGAAGGAGAGAAGAAATGAATAATGATGAGAGTTAGTAATTGCTACCACCCCCAGAAGAGTATCATTTCTCATCATGAGTAAATTTCAATATAATTGCACATGAATTTTGCTTGTTGTTACCTAAGCTTATTGGGCTTCTGAGCCTTTTTGAACCTTTAGAACTAAGTTCTATAGAATTGGGACATCTTGATTTTCTCATGAACTTCTTTAGGCTACTTTGATTCTGTTAATCCCTAGTTATTGAAAGGTTGATTCAACCTCTAAAATTGCTTTACTTTCAATATTGTGGGAAATCGGAGATGTGAATTGAATGTTTCTGGCAAAAAATTCACATGACAGAGGATTTCAAATTATCATTTGTATGAGGGGAAGAAATAGATGTTTATCATCACTAACCACTAATATTTGATGAGCACCAACTTGGTGCTTGTCATTTCAAGAAGCCTTAAGGATGGTGGTGGGGGGTTTAGAAAAGTCTGTAAGCTGATAAAACATTGTTTTAGGCAAGGGATTCTTAACTTGGGCCCATGAAACCTATAGAACACAGATGGCCTTTGGTGTAGTATAAATGAAACCTTTAAATTATATGCAAATTTTGCACATGTATGTATATTTCACCTTTTTTTTTTTCTGTATTCTCAGAATGATCAGTATCCCAAAAAGGTTTAGGAGGAGATCTTTATTTTGTATTCACAGATAGAAGAGAAACAGAGTGAACAGGAAATGAGACTGTCTTGCAAATATTTTAGGTCAGCATTTATGTCTGGTATTGTTTCTCAAATAACTATTTTATGATTTAGATGTACTTAAGATATCATTTTGAAATGTAAGGGTTGGCATTCTCAATTGGACATGGGATCCAAAACGTACTCTTTGTAGTTGTTTTTTTAAACCTGTGATAAACTTCTTTTGGATTAAATGATTTTTTTTCCATGTTTTTACCCAAAGTAACTGTCTTACATCTTCAGCATTAATTTAGCAACACTGCAGCTGTTCATGAATTTAATGAAGTGAGGAAAACTGTATTCATTGATATTTTAGGTTGCTTTAAGAATAAAGTATTTTAATAAAATTATTTTTGCATTTATTTTAATTTGAAAGAGTTTCAAGTTTTGTTTTAACAATTCAGGAATAAAATATATGGAATGACCAGTAAGACTTATCTATATTGTGAATAAGACAACATATATGAATTTGTAATAGTAAATTAGTTTTGGGGTTTTTAAGAGCCCAGAAAGGCTTTTAAAAAATGCTGTGACTAGTAGATAGGCATGAAGAATTTGAACACATTTTCTTTACCAATGATTTTTTAAAAAAAATTTTATCAGAACCTCGGAACTTTAGTTCTTACAACTTCATATCACCCAGTGATTAGTTTCCTGTGACCAATTCCTTTAAAGCGTGGAAAGCCTCAATTATTAGAGTAAGATCAGTATTTTTGTCTCCAATTTGCTACTTCCTTCTAACTCTTTTGCAAAGTAAGTAGGGCAGTTAGAGCTCCTTTTATTCAAACTGACTAGTTTATGTAAATTCATTTCAGATGTACTAGAAGAAAAGAGAATACATTAGAAAACTGGTGGAAGAATAGATGTTTTTTTAAAATAAATACATATTGAGAAAATAACTTTGAGACAGGAAGAAAAGAGAACTGAAAATAAGACTATTAATTTCCTTCCTTACCTTTCCTCCCTTCTTTTTTAAAAAAATTACCAGAACAGTTGTTTCTTATAAGTAAAAATGAGACCCTATCAAATCTAAAAAAGATAATATTTAGATGTGTGTTGTCTGTGAGATAAGCTAGTCTTTATCAGGATACCTATGTTGAAAACCAAGGGCATCCCATGTGGTTCATTCAGCTGGTAAAGAATCTGACTACTATGTGGGAAACCTAGGTTCAATCCCTGGGTTGGGAAGATCCCTTGGAGAAAGGAAAAGCTACCCACTCCAGTATTCTGGCCTGGAGAATTCCATAGGGTCCATGGGGTCACAAAGAGAAAACCAAAGCCATTTCCTCATGCCCAGAAAATACACTGTCTAGTTTTATAAGTATAAAACAACAGCTGATGAAAAGATTTTTTTTTTTTTTAATTCAGTTCAGTTGCTCAGTTATGTCCAACTCTTTGTGATCCCATCGACTGCAGTATGCCAGGCTTCCCTATCCATCACCAACTCCTAGAGCTTGCTCAAACTCATGTCCATCGAGTTAGTGATGCCATCCAACTATCTCATCCTCTGTCACACCCTTCTCCTCCTGCCTTCAATCTTTCCCAGCATCAGGGTCTTTTCTAGTAAGTCAGTTCTTCACATCAGGTGGCCAAAGTACTGCAGCTCCATCTTCAGCATTAATCCTTTCAATGAATATTCAGGAATGACCTCATTTAGGATTGACTGGTTTGATCTCCTTGCAGTCCAAGGGACTCAAGAGTCTTCTCCAACACCACAGTTCAAAAGCATCAATTTGTCAGTGCTCAGCTTTCTTAATGGTCCAACTCTCGCATCCATACATGACTACTGGAAAACCCATAGCTTTGACTAGATGGACCTTAGTCAGCAAAGTAATATCTCTGCTTTTTAATGTGCTGTCTAGTTTGGTCATAGCTCTTCTTCCAAAGAGCAGGCATCTTTTAATTTCATGGCTGCTCACCATCTGCGGTGATTTTGAAGCCCAAGAAAATGAAGTCTGTCACTGTTTCCATTGTTTCCCCATCTATTTGCCATGAAGTGATGTTAACTGAATTTTTTTAAGCTTTTTTTTTTATTGTAGTAAAAGTTATAAAATATTAAACATACTATTTTAACCATATTTAATGGTGTACTGCGGTTCATGGGGTCGCAAAGAGTCAGACACGACTGAGCGACTGAACTGAACTGAATGGTACAGCTTAGTGGCTTTAAGTACATTCATATTGTGTGCAACTCTCACAGTCGTTTATCTCCCAAATTTTCTCAGCTTAAATAAACTCTGTCCCTGTGAAACACTAACTCCCCATTCCTCCTCCCCACCCTGACCCACCTCTTGGTCCCTGGTGTCTACCAATGAACTTCTGACATTTATCAGTTTGACTATCCTAGCTACCTCGTATAGGTAGAATCAAACAGTATTTGTCTGCACCTAATATATATTGGACTGCAAGGAGATCCAAACAGTCCATCCTAAAGGAAATCAGTCCTGAATATTCATTGGAAGGACTGATGTTAAGTTGAAACCCCAATACTTTCGCCACCTGATGCGAAGAGCTGACTCATTGGAAAAGACCTTGATGCTGGGAAAGATTGAGGGCATGAGGAGAAAAGGATGATGGAGGATGAGATGGTTGGATGGCATTACCAACTAAATGGACGTGAGTTTGGGTAAACTCTGGGAGTTGGTGATGGACAGGGAGGCCTGGCATGCTGCAGTCCACGGGGTCGCAAAGTGTCGGACACGACTGAGTGACTAAACTGAACTGAACTGAATATATATTGGAATGCATTTTTTAGGTTAACTTAATATATGTCCTACAAACAGACTGTACCTTCTTCCCCGCCCCCATGCTATATACAGTAGGTTCTCATTAGTCATCCACTCCATACACAGTAGTGTATACATGTCAATCCAAATGTCCCAATTTATCCCACCTTCCTTCCCCTCCTTAGTGTCTGTATGTTAGTTCTCTATATCTGTGTCTCTATTTTTGCCTTGTAAATAGGTTCATGTGTACTATTTTTTCCTAGATCCCACATATATGTGTTAGTATATGATATCTGCTGCTCTCTTTCTGACCACTTCACTGTCTATGACAGTCTCTAGATCTATCCACATTGGTGCAAATGGCACAATTTTGTACCTTTTTATGGTTGAGTAAAATTCCATTGTATATATGTCCCACATCTTTTTTATCTAATCCTCTGCTGATGGACATTTAGGTTGCTTCTATGTCCTGGCTATCGTGAATAGTGCTGCAATGAACATTTGGGTGCATGTCTCTTTTGGAATTATGGTTTTCTCCAGGTATATGCCCAGGAGTGGGACTGCTGGGTCACACACACATAGCTCTATTTTTCGTTTTCTACAGAACTTCCATACTGTTCTCCATAGAGGCTGTATCAATTTACATTCCCAACAACAGTGCCAGAAGGTTCTCTTTTCTCCATACCTTCTCTAGCATTTATTGTTTGTATATTTTTCGATGATGGCCATTCTGATGGATGTGAGGTGGTACCTCATTGTAGTTTTGATTTTCATTTCTCTAATAATTATTGATGTTAAGATCTTTTCATGTGCCTCTTGGCCATCTGCATGACTTCTTTGGAGAATGTCTATTTAAGTCTTCTGTCCATTTTTTTATTGTTTTTTTTTTATATTGAGCTGCATGAGCTGTTAGTATATTTTGAAGATTAATCCTTGTCAGTTGCTTCATTTGCAAATATTTTCTCTCATTCTGAGGGCTGTCTTTTTGCCCTGTTATGGTCTCCTTTCCTGTATCAAATCTTTTAAGTTTAATAGGTCCCATTTGTTTACTTTTACTTAAGTTGTTTCTTTTTATTCCAAGGTAGTCTATAGTAGTTACTAACATTAAACTGCTATGTAATTTGGGGTGTGTGTGTGTGTGTGTCTTGTTCTAGTTTAGTATTTGATATTAGACACTGCCTGAATTTATTCTTTTTCTTTTTTAAATAGGAAAATTATGGGATTTCTTTCCAAATCAAGTAACATAACTCTCTCTTTTCAGAATGGAAATGTAAGATCCAAGGATCTTGCTGATATCAGTTCTGTTGGATAATTTTGTCTCTTTCATTATAATATTTATCTAAGTGCAGTGCACACATTTTTCAAATGCAATAGGTTCATAGTGGAATATAACATCAAAGCATGAAAATGTATCAGCTCATTTCTGACATTTCATGAGGTGACTTGGCATGATCCTACCAGACATAGCAGCCTAAACTGAAAAACTGCCTCGAGCTGAATGAAGCAACCCATACATATACACTCCCCAGACACATATACACTTAATTGATTTACTTTCTTTCTCTTATACCAGTTGTCTATATGTGTTGCTTAACTAGTGTGCACCATGCTGTTGTTCCTAAATTGTTTACTTTTCTACATAAAAGTGTTTAATACAGCATTTCAAACATGAATAAGAGTTCTGGTTTTGAGAATCCAAATAATGAACAAAAGAGAAAGCCTTAAGTAATGAGGATATTTAAATAACAAAACACTTTGAAGGAAAGAGAGAATCAAGCCTAAAGAAATCACATTGTTATATGAGGCAAGGCTACAAAAATAAATGAATTAGTAACAATGAAAGCTCTACACATCACAGTAATCATCTCCTTTAAATGGAATTGAGAAGCATTTTCAGTGGATTGAAATTAACAACTATAAAACTGAGTATAGGAGGATACCATTTTGTAGCATCTGTTCTCACTTGGCACTATATGAGCAATTTCTGTATCTAAAGAGGTAATTGTCCAAACAACAAATGCTAGGTTTCTATTTCAAGCCAATGCATTAAAAAAAAAATGAAAACTAAGACAGTGAACTACAATCATTCATCTTCAGAGTCCACCTGATGTCTTTCTTTCTAGCGTATCTCTTTCCACTTTAAAGAGCCACAGTGCTTTTCTGCATCTAGTTCTATCAAGTGACTTACAAGATTTTCATAAAGTACTGTGTGTGTGTGTGTGTGTGTGTGTGTGTGTGTGTGTATAACACTTTGGTGACCAACCCAATTGGATTTTTCTGATAAAAATTAATATTATTTTTTCTCTTTGGAAAGAAAATATAAATATAATTAAAAGTCAATTCTTACTTTTGAGTGCATTTCCTTCATTGGATGACAAACTGTTCCTCAGTGAAATTAAAGAGAACAAAGAACTTCTCAAAAGATAATTTTTCTCCCATTTCACAAAATACGATTGTTGGCCTTTCTCAGAGGTGAATGTTATTGGAGACTCTCAGCAGTACCCCTGATCAACTCATCATTTGCTCTTCTAATCTCTCATGGATTAAGTAAGTGATTGGTTATAACTGTGTCTAACTACAGTCAAGAATTCAACATGCTTAACAAAGGAATTTCTTAACTATTTTCCAAAATATGTATCATCATTTGCTGAATCCACTTCTCTGGCAGGACCTTGGCTTTCCCGTTCTTCCAGTCCTCATGTATAAATTCTAATGGCTTTGCCTACCAGTCACATTTCAAGTCCATCCATTTCTTTTCATCTTCTATTGTTCTATGTGGCTGTCTACTAAAACTTTGTGAAGTAAATTTCAAATTTTATGACAAGACAAGAAAAATTGAAACATAAAAATTCTCTGCCCTTTTATCTCCTCTCCCCCTACACTGTGCATTGTGTATTTGCATTATGCATTGACCAGACCTCTCCTATCAGCAGAAATACCTGCTCAGCTATAAAGAGCAACATTCTCCTAGCATCAGCAAGACAACTGCTTAAAAGATAACGTTACTTTTGGATCTTGTAAAGGGTCACATGACCCACCAGGATGAGGCTTAGATTTAGATCATGTAAAGTGTCAATAATATGTCATTTGAGGTATAGCTTTCTGTCTCAAGAAACTTACATAACCATGCCTTGACTTTTAATGGGCAGAACAGTTCTCAGAGCTTTCTGAGATGCTCTTCCTGGATTATAATCGTCAAATGTGACTCAAATAAATTGTCCACTTCTTTCTTTCAAGAACTGATTAATGTTTCAACAACAACCTCTTAATTAGGTTGTTTCACTAGCATGTCTGAACTTGAAATAACTGTTTTTCAATATATGTTATGCTCGAGCTAAGTTGCTTCAGTCACTTCTGACCCTTTGCAACCCCGTGGACTGTAGCCTGCCAGGCTCCTCTGTCCATGGGATTTTCCAGGCAAGAATATTGGAGTGGGTTGCCATTTCCTCCTCCATGTTATGCTCAGTTATGTCTGACTCTTTGCAACCCCATGGACTGGAAGCAACCAGTTTCCTCTTTCCATGGGACCCTCCAGGCAAGAATACTGGAGTGGATTGCTGTGCCCTCCTCCAGGGGATCTTCCTGGCCCAGGGATCGACCCAGGTCTCTTACATCTCCTTGCTGGAAGGCAGATTCTTAACCACTAGTGCCACCTGGGAAGCATGTCCAAGCCTAAAATAATTTTGTCTTTTCAATATGAGACAAGTTTTTTTCTATTAATCTCTCAGCATTTCTCGTCACCACGAGAGATGCCCTACTGCCCTCTAATCAAAATATTTGTGGCTAAATACATGTTTTGAAGAGCACTGTAAAATGTCCCTGAAGTTACGTTAGATGGCCAGAGGAGCAATAAGGATATTATTTCCCCAGTGGGTGATGACATGCTGATGCTCAAAGTTTATTTACTTGCCTTCTGGAAGGTGAGCACTTTTTCTGACAGAATCTTCCCCAGAAGTTAAATAAGACATGTTGACTGTGTTGGAACTCAGGACACAGGCAAATCTGTTGAAATAGTAATCATCCACTAATAAATTCCTCTATACCCATTGTCTCCATTTCTAGCATACTCTTCTAAATATATAATTTTTATAATATAATAAAATGATAAATGTAAAAATAAATGTTGAATTTCAGAGATACCATGAAATTATTTTCTGAGTTCTACAGAGAACTTTGAATTAAATATAATTATTTTAACCAATAAATAAGATGATTCTGGGAGCACAGGGGCATTAGAACTCAACTTTCATAGAAATGAAATATAAACAAGCTCAATAATAATATCTCAAGATACACTTTTATATTGTTATCTCTATGACAAAAATAAGGATTACATCAGTAAGCAGGAGAATGATAAATTAATATATAAATTTATATATATATATAAATGTTAGGAGAAGTAAAAGGCAAACTGGATGTGTAAATTAAAGAATAAATCCTACAGTGAATATTTTCAATCATAATATTTCCACTGATGTTATTTTACATAATTGAAACATGATGCCTTCCATGTCTATGACAGAAAGGCCCTGATATACTGTTATTTTGAGATTGCATTATTAGAAATGGAAAACAGAAGTGGAAACATTCCAGAGATAAGCAATGTGTCAGTATTTTGTAAGTAAAGTAGCTAAGTCGTGTCCGACTCTTTGCGACCCCGGGGACTGTAGCCCACCAGGCTTCTCCCATGGGATTTTCCAGGCAAGAGTGATGGAGTGGGTTGCCATTTCCTTCTCCAGACGATCTTCCCCACCCAGAGATCGAACCCGGGTCTCCCACATTGTAGGCAGACGCTTTACCGTCTGAGCCACCAGGGAAGTTAAAAACAAGAAAAACTGAGCTAGAAATATGTCATAAAATAGTCTCGATCTAATCAGATTTTGGATTTCTTCTGTTTCTGCCAAGGAGATCAAATTTGATTCTGATAACCTGTGTCTTCTTTTTTCTTTAGTAGTTGACCCTTATGGCTGCTATAGCAGAGTACCATAGACGGGCAGCCTTTTAAACACCCAAAATTTATGTCTTAGTGTTTTGGAGGCTGGAAGGTTTAAGAGTAAGGAATCAGCATGATTGCATTCTCTGAAAGCCCTCTTTCAGGCTGCAGACTACCTCACTGTGTCATCACATGGTAGAAGGGGCTAGGGGTCTCTACAGGGTCTCTTATAAGGGCATTAATTTCATTTATGAGACCTCCTTTCCAGAATTTAGCACCCCTCAAAGGCCTCACTTCCTAACACCATTACACTGAGTGTTAGGATTTCAACATATGAATTTGGTGAGATGCAGACATTGAGACCACAGCATTTCACCACTGGCCATGCAAAAATCATGTTCCTTCTCACATCCAGAATACATTAATTACATGTGAATAATGCCAATAGTCTTAATTCATTCTAGCATCATCTAAATCCATATAAACTCAATATCTTCATCTCATCTAAATATCAGATATGGGTGAGACTGGGTGTGAAATCAAACAAATTATTTGCTTCCAAAATACAATGGCAAGGCAAGCCTAAGGTCAACACTCCTCTGCTAATAGAATTTAGTTTAAATAAATACAAGAATTTCCAGATTTTTTTAGTCCTTCAAATATCAGTTTTGGTAAAAGTGTTTTCCTGAGAATTTGGTGATTTTATCTAGTTTTGCAACTTCATTGCATAAAATTAAAATGATTATAAGGTCTGTAGACATGATATCTTTATATGCTTGATATTAAGAAATACATCTTCTCTATGTTTTTTCACTATTCTTAGATTTTTGTGAGGGATTGCATTGTATCTAGAGGTCAATCTGGAAAGAATTGACTTCATAATACCAAATCTATCAATCCAGAAACATGTTTAATTTCATACATATTTAGTTCTCTAATTTTTCTCTAATATATTATCAGTATAAATCGCTTATATATCTTTCTTTAGATTACTATTAATAGTAAAATTCTGATGTTCTCAGTGCTTGAAATGGCATTCTCTATTTATATATATTTTTGGGAAGAGCATTCCAGTTTTATTTAAAAGAGAATATTCACTATTACTACCTCTGTAAGCTGTAGTGTAGGGGCTTCCCTGGTAGCTCAGTGGTAAAGAATTTGCCTGCCAATGCAAGAGAAGCAGGTTCTGTAACTGAGTCAGGAATATCCCTTGGAGAAAAAAAAAATGGCAACCCCTCAAGTATTCTTGCCTGGGAAATCCTAGGGACAGAGGAGCCTGGCAGGCTACATTCCATGGGGTTACAAAAGATTTGGACACTACTTAGTGATTAAACAACAACAATGAAGCTGTAGTATAAAGTCTAAAATTAGAATCTTCCATTTGTATCTCTTTGATTACAGTCCTATGAGAAATTATCTTTAGATACTACAACAAATACCTTCATTCTCATTTCAGCATATTTGTGCTGCAGTAGAACAGCATCAGCAGCAAGCTGGGACATCCAAATAAAAGAGATAAATCACACCAGTGTTTTATTCTTGAGCACAGAACCACATGGGGAGAATCTTCACTTTGAAGGCTAGAGCTGACTGGAGTTGGGTGTTTCCCTTCTCCCAGCTCACTTAGGCTCTGATGTTACCCCAGCCAGTTAGACTGGTTAACTACTTTCTCCTGATAGCAGGTCTCATTATGAACAAAGTGCTCTGACAAATTTCAAAATTGTTATTTTCCCCCTTCCTCTATGGGAAACAAGAGGGGTTTTCTTTGATATGAAAGAAACTGATCCAGCCTCTGGAAGTAAATCTCACAAAATTGCAGGGGACCCCCTATTACCAGGCCCTGCCAGAGCTTTTAGATCTCAGATTTGCCCACACTAAGCCTCCGGTGATTTATCAATTCCATGTCAACTTTCCTACTCTGGCTCCTGTTCCTCCAGTGGTTTCCATTCATGAGTCCCTCTAGCAGACCAAGACTCCCTCTCCACCATCTTTCCAACCTTGAGGATGGTGATTTACCTTGTATTCTCACCTCTCTTACGGATCTTGGAATAGTTGTTGCCTTTTCAATTTGTTCAGTTTTTTACTTGCTGTTAGGCATGTCTATTTTTATTTGGGTATTTAGAAATAATGTCTAAAGTGCTGCCGTGAGCAAAATTTGAGTGGTCAGGTAGCACTAGGCATTATGGTTAATTTTATTAAATTAATGAAATGTAATTCTTGTAATGGTTTAACATAATTTCTTAGATAATTACTGATTTTTTAGAGCTTATATTAGGAAGCTCTATAACTATCAGACCTTTGGTAACATCCACTTTCGATCAGGTACCAATAGAATCCTCAATATGACTATAGTTGGATTAAAATGACTGATTATTGCATTGTTCTTCTTCCACCTTGAGTATGCAGTGTTAAGTCAATACTGAAAAAAATATATTCCTCAGAGTTTTATATACTCGGAGTCTTACTGATGACAGTGAATACAAGTCTCTCTATACAGATGTTTAGAAAGGGCAATAAGGAATGAACAAGCTCAGAAAATGTAAGGGAATTCTGGTTAGCTATTAGGTTAGGAATTTTAAAGATGTTAGGGACTGATAAGGAAAACTGCTGAAATGGTTGTGGGAATACCCCTGTAATTTCATGCATTACATATAGACCTCAAATATAAGATCGAATGCAATTGTAGTTTGAGGAACATTTTTACTTTCGCTTTTTTTCAGTATCTAATTTTAATGGCCTCCTTAGTCTTTATTTGTTTTTTAAATTGAACATTTAAATTTTAATAGGTGATACATATAAACTTTCCTAAAACTCAAAATATAGAATTTCATAAAGTAGAAAGTATCCCTTTTACCTTGACTTCAGTGCTAGTCCTCAGTATCCCTTAAATGTGATATCATTTTAATTCTCATATATTATTTCCACAGATCTTTATGACAAAAAAATTTATATGTTGATTTTATCAAAAAGTAAGTATAATTTAATGCAAAGTGTGTTTTTCCCTCTAATGTGAAAGGCATTTATTAAATTGATTAAAGGATTGAAATTATTTTCAAAAGTGTTTTGTTGACAACAACCCAAGGAAGTCGTTATTTTAGCTTCAGACTACATCTATAAATGAAAATGTAATTATCATGTATAATTATTATTATTCAAATTAATTCTTCTTAAGCAAGAGGAGACTTATTTATGGTCTTGACAAACAAAAAGTCTGGATATAGAAACACTCCAATGCAGTTTAATTCAAGATTGAAGAATACTCTCAGACTTCTAGACTATTTCCATCTTCCTACTATCTTATCTCAGTATATTAGGTTCCATCTGTTTCTCATGGTTGCAAGAAGTTAAAATAGTTCTAGATGTCTTATGCACAGACAGTAATATCTAGGCAAGACCAAGACTACTTATTCTTGTGTTTCCCCCTTTAATGATAAGAAGCCTTTTAATGAAACATTTTGCTCCTTAGCACATAAGATGTTATTCTTCAGAATATTGCATCTGCTTACCAATAAACTACTAACAGTAAGAATAGTTTCAATGGTTTAAAACAAACACACTTTTACTACATAATTATGTTGTAGGAAAGCAAGCACTAAAATAAATTGAGGTGTCTTCTCATAAAAGGGAAGTATAGAATAACAGTGTTTTCTATACTGGCTGAGATTCCTCAATTATTCAAAAAAAAGAAAACAACAAAAATTTTTGATTAATGAAGGAAAAGAAAAACATTGAGTAAATGTATAAATAAAAGATCTTGGGGAAGTGGTTTTGGGGAAGTGAATGTGTAGTGAGTGGATATGTCTTCATTAAACATTCAGTATGATATACGTATTAGTCAGCCCAGGCTGCTATAACAAAATACCATAAACTGTGTCCTTAAACAACAGAAATTTAATTTATCACAGTTCTGGAGGCTGGAAGTCCAAGATCAAGGTGCCAGCTAATTTGGTTTCTGAAAAAGGATGCTTGTCCTACCTTGCAGACTATTGCCTCCTCCTTGAGTCATCACATGGCCTCTCTTCAGTGTTCTTACAGGAAGAGAGAAAATAGGTTCTCTGATATCTCTCATAAGTACAACAGTTCTCTTGGATGAGGGCCCTGACCTTATGACCTCAGTTAACTTTAATTATATTTTTATAGGTAAAATGGTCTCATCTCCAAATATAGTGACAGTATGGGGTTGGGGTTTCAACATATGGATTTTGGGAAGACACAGTGAGTCCATAACCATATATTCCTATTCATAGGAATATGTAATTTCAGGAGATAATGACTGGCGTATAGATTGCTGTATAAAGAAAAGCAACTATTGAAACCATTTTTTCAAAATTTAGCGGGAAAAATCTCCACTCATGAATTAATGCTTAAAAAGTAACTTTGAAAAGCTCTCACTAGCAAACATTACCATAACATCTTTGGTAATGAAGATTTGGGGCTTCCAGTAGTAGTAAATGATTTAGATAGTGAGCTAGTAATACTTTCAATTTACCCTTTGACTGGCTTTATCACCCAAACAAAAACAGGGTATGCTACCCTGCAGCAGAGTAACTTTTTTTTGCTTCTGTAGACTTTTGAAGCTATAATTCTCAGACACAAGGTCAGGAAAAGGAGAGATTCTATGAGGATTTCTGTATCATTGCCTATTTCTCCAGGAAATGGGCTTTAACTTCTTATCAATTCAGTTCAGACACAATGACCCCCTTGAGACATAGCTCATACTGCCCTTTGATTATGTTAAGTGTTTGGCTGTGTTCTTCTTTAAGCTATGTTGGACTAGAAACCATTTTGTCAAATGCTAAGCCAATGAAAAATGGGGAACCAAACCCTAAGATAGTACTGCTTTCCCATAGAAATAGGCACAGTTTCAAAATTTGGAGAATTAGAAAGGACAGTTGCTAGATAGTATTTTATGGTTTTTTACATTATCGTTTCAAAAGGGGTGATGAAAAAGTCACCTGTAGCCCATGAATCATAATGGAAAAAGCATGGACATTAAAATAAGGCATAGGGATAACTAGATAAAAAGACACTATTGAAACAGTTGATGAAAAATCATGCTCTTGAAAATAATGCTTTTATAATCCTGGCAGAGATAGGTGCTGGTTAGCAGGTCCCTGTGAATCAGAGCTCATAATACAAAAGCTTTTCCACAGAGCGGGCAGGCTTCAGTTTTAAGCCAATTCGAATGGTTCTAATTTTCACTTTGGGAAATAACAAAGCATTTTATTTCTTAAACTGAAAAAGCCCTGAGTTACTTTTTTTTTTTTCCCCCATCTGCCTTAACCCTCTCACACAAGATAACTATCTCAATGTGAAGGGAGAAAGTGATACCTGTGCAGTGCAAATGATAATATATCACATAATTTATATGAAAATCAGCCTTATTCAGGAGTGTGAAATGAATCGAACTTTCTTTTATAGCAGCTTAAAATGTGTTATTTTATATTCTGAAAAGTCTTTGTTTATTGAATAATGTAGTAGTTTTCATAAATATAACTAAAAACTTGATAAAAGTTAGAAAAATAGAATATTATTTGAAAAATCTATGAACTATATTTGGATTGCTTCTTTATAAACTACAGTAACAAGAAATTAGCCTGGATCTTACAAAATGTGTCCCTCATATGTAATTTTTTTTCCTCAGAAAGTAGGCATTTCTGCAAAGTGTTGAAATGTTATTAGTGTAGAGTATGCTTTATTGTGGAGACATCTTTAATTTTTATAGTTTGGTATGATTATTATACAAATACATCCACCTCTAAGAATCTCAAGATAATATGAAGGTTTTATCAATATAGTAAATAAATGTAATGAACCCTTATTTAGTTGCTTTAGCCAATGCAGTTTTTATCTAATGCCCTTTCTTATTCCAGCAGCTCATCCAGGAGACTACATTGCATTTAGTTTTTAAATAAATTTGTTTTTTAACAAATAAAAAAAATTTGTCATGTTTCCATAGGTTGTTATTTGTTGTTAATGGTTTCTCAGACGTGTTTTGTTTTTAATTTACCTTGACAGTTTTGAGGGGTATTGGTCAAATACTTTTTAGAATGGCCTTCTGCTAGAAATTTTCTGATGCTTTTCTCATGACTGGATTGTAGTTAAGGGGTTGTTGTTGGAATACTATCACAAGGTAGAGGGCCACTTTCATCCCATCAGATCAGGAGTACAAAATATCAATAAGGTGTATCACTGCTGATGTTGACTTTGGTCATCTGGCTGAGGTGGTGTTTTGTAGGTTTCTCCACTGCAAAGTTGCTGTCTTCCATCTTTTCCAAGTGTGCATATATGTATAAATATTTCTATACGTTAACATTGGTAGCTATAGTAAACTAATATAGTTTATACTAATATTTACACTAATGTCTCCAACCCTAATCCATTATCACATGAATCATTCTAGCTTCTTACTTGTATCTACCCATTCCCTCTTTACCTGTGAGAAAACTGGTTTCTACCATTCATCATGCATGTATCTAGGTGTTCAGTTATGGTGTACTTATGCAGTAGTATTAGGGTTCTTCCCCATAATACTTGGGAATACAACTTTATCAACTGAAGTACAGTCCTTATGTGCAGTCCCTTGCATCTTCATTCTCACAGAGTCCATTCATTTCCACAGTCACTTAGGTAAGGATCTTTTCCTCCATGCCCTTCCAGGAGGTTATCCTAAACTTAACATCACAGTTTGATTCCCTTGACACAGACTGCATTCCTTCCTGGGATCTGCAACTGTTTCAATGAGCTTTTCCTTACTTTTTATACATTAAAGATTTACTCTTTGTATTACACATTTATGTGAATCTGAAGAATGCATAGGTTACTCTCAACCATTAAATAGCTTAAAAATAGTCTCTCTATGCTTCATCTGTTCAAAACTTCTTCTATTCCCAAATCCCAGGCTACCAAAAAAATTTTTCCTGTCTCAGTAGTTCAGCAGTTTTGCCTTTTTCAGAATGTCTTATATTGGGGATCATATATATATATATGTATATATATATATTTTAAATTAGCCATAGGTATATATATCCCCTCCCTTTTGAAACTCCCTCCCATCTCCCTCCCCATCCCACCCTTCTAGGTAATACAAAGCCCCTGTTTGAATTTCCTGAGATAAACAACAAATTCCATTGGCTATCTATTTTACATATGGTAATGAAAGTTTCCATATTACTCTTTCCTTCCACCTTACCCTCTCCTCCCCTCTCCCCATGTTGTAAGTCTATTCTCTATGTTTGTTTCTCCATTATTGCCCTGCAAATAAATCCTTCAGTACCATTTTTCTAGGTTCCATATATATGTGTTAGAATATGGTATTTATCTTTCTCTTTTTGACTCAGTTCAGTTCAGTTCAGTTCAGTCGCTCAGTCGTGTCTGACTCTTTGCAACCCCATGAACCGCAACATGCAAGGCTTCCCTGTCCATCATCAACTCCTGGAGTCTACTCAAACTCATGTCCATTGAGTCGGTGATGCCATTCAACTATCTCATCCTCTGTCATCCCCTTCTCCTCCTGCCCTCAATCTTTCCCAGCATCAGGGTCTTTTCAAATGAGTCATCTCTCAGCATGAGGCAGCCAAAGTATTTGAGTTTCAGCTTCAGCATCAGTCCTTCCAATGAACACCCATGACTGATTTCCTTTAGGATGGACTGGTTAGATCTCTTTGCAGTCCAAGGGACTCTCAAGAGTCTTCTCCAATACCAGAGTTCAAAATCACTAATTCTTTGACACTCAGTTTTCTTTATAGTCCAACTCTCACATCTATACATGACCACTGGAAAAATCATAGCCTTAACTAGACGGACCTTTGTTGACAAAGTAATGTCTCTGCTTTTTAATATTCTACCTAGGTTGGTCATAAGTTTCCTTCCAAGGAGTAAGTGTTTAATTTCATGGCTGCAGTCACCATCTGCAGTGATTTTCGAGCCCCCCAAAATAAAGTCAGTCACTGTTTCCACTAGACTTTCCCATGAAGTGATGTTACCTGATGCCATGATCTTAGTTTTCTGAATGTTGAGCTTTCAGCCAGCTTTTTCACTCTCCTCTTTCACCTTCATCAAGAGGCTCTTTAGTTCCTCTTCACTTTCTGCCATAACGGTGGTGTCATCTGCATATCTGAGGTTATTGATATTTCTCCCAGCAATCTTGATTCCAGCTTGTGTTTCTTCAATCCCATCATTTCTCATGGTGTAGTCTGACTCACTACACTCTGTATAAAATGTTCTGGGTTCATCCACCTCATTAGAACTGACTCAAATGTGCTCCTTTTTATGGTTGAGTAATGTTGAATTGTGTATATATACCACAACTTCTTTATCCATTCATCTGTAAACAGACATCTAGGTTGCTTCCATGTTCTTGCTATTATAAATAGTGTTGCAATGAACAATGGGATACATGTGTCTCTTTCAGTTTTGGTTTCCTCAGCGTATATGCCTAGGAGTGGGATTGCTGGGTCATCTGGTGGTTTTGTTCCTAGTTTTTTAAGGAATCTCCATAACATCTTCCATAGTGGCTGTATCAATTTATATTCCCACCAACACTGCAAGAGTGTTCCCTTTTCTCCATACCCTTTCCAGCATTTAGTGTTTGTAGGCTTTTTGTTGAGGGCCATTCTGACCGATGTGAGGTGATATCTCATTGTAGTTTTGATTTGCATTTCTCTAATAAAGAACGATGAACAATGTTGAGCATCTTTTCATGTGTTTGTTAGCTATCTGTATGTCTTCTTTGGAGAAATGTCTTCTTAGGTCTTTTTCCCACTTTTTGATTCGGTTGTTTGTTTTTCTGGTTTTGAGTTGTATGTGCTGCTTGATTATTTTGGAAATTAATCCTTTGTCAGTTGTTTCATTTGCTATTATTTTCTCCCATTCTGAGTTTTCTTTTCACCTTGCTTATAGTTTCCTTTGCTGTGCAAAAGCTTTTAAGTTTAATCAGGACCCACTTGTTTACTTTTGTTTTTAATTCCATTACTCTAGGAGGCGGGTTATAGAGGATCTTGTTTTGATTTATGTCATTGAGTGTTCTGCCTATGTTTGAGTTTTATAGTTTCTGGTCTTACATTTAGGTCTTTGATTTATTTTGAGTTTATCTTTGTGTATGGTGTTAGGAAGTGTTCTAATTTCATTCTTTTACTGTCCAATATAGCTGTCCAATTTTCCCAGCACCACTTATTGAAAAGGCTGTCCTTGCCCCATTGTATATTCTTGCCTCCGTTGTCAAAGATAAAGTACTCATAGGTACATGGGTTTATTTCTGGGCTTTCTATCTTGTTCCATTGGTTTATATTGCTGTTTTTGTGCCAGGACCGTACTCTCTTGATGACTGTAGCTTTGTAATAAAACCTGAAGTCAGGACGCTTGATTCCTCCACCTCCATTCTTCTTTCTCAAGACTGCTTTGGCTATTCAGGGTCTTTTTTGTTTCCATATGAATTGTGAATTTTTTTGTTCTAGTTCTGTGAAAAGTGCCATTGGCAATTTGATAGGGATTGCATTAAATCTGTAGATTGCATTCAGTAGTGTAGTCATTTACACAATATTGATTCTTCCTACCCAGGAACATGGACTATCTCTCCATCTGCTTATGTCATCTTTGTTCTTTAATTAGAGTCTTATAATTTTCTGTGTACAGTTCTCTAGTCTCCTTATGTAGGTTTGTTCCTAGATATTTAATTATTTTTGTTGCAATGGTGAATGGGATTGATTCCTTGATTACTCGTTCTGATTTTTTACTGTTAGTATATAGAAAGGCAAATGGCAATGGAAACATAACAACTCAAAACCTGTGGGATGCAGCAAAAGCGGCTCTAAGAGGGAAGTTTATAGCAATACAATCCTACCTCAAGAAGCAAGAAAACATTGAATAGACAACCTAACTTTACACCTAAAGCAACTGGAAAAAGAAGAAGAAAAAAAATTAGTAGAAGGAAAGAAATAATAAAGCTCTGAGCAGAAATAAATGAAAATGAAATGAAAGAAACAACAGTAAAGATTAATAAAACTAAAAGCTGGTTCTTTGAAAAAATAAACAAAATTGACAAACCCTTACCCAGATTCATCAAAAAAAAAAAAAAAAAAAAAAAGGAAAGAAAAGAAAAAGAGAGAGAGAGAAAAATCAAATCAACAAAATTAGAAATGAAAAAGGAGAGGTTGCAACAGACAATGCAGGAATACAAAGGATTATAAGAGACTATTATGAACAACTATATGGCAATAAAATAGATAACCTGGAAGAAATGGTCAGATTCTTAGAAAAGTTCAATCTTCCAAGACCAAACCAGGAAGAAATAGAAATCATGAACAACCCAATTATAAGCACTGAAATTGAAGCTGTGAACAAAAATCTCCCCCCTCAAAAAAAACAAACAAAAAAAACCTAAAAACCCAGGATGACTTTACAGGAGAATTCTATCAAACATTTAGAGGAGAGCTAATGCCTATTCTTCTAAAACTCTTTCAAAAAGTTGCAGAGGAAGGAACATTTCCAAATTCATTCTATAAGGCTGCCATCACCCTGATACCAAAGCCAGACAAAGGCAACACAAAAAAGGAAAACTACAGGCCACTATCACTGATGAATGTAGATGCAAAAATCCTCAACAAAATTTTAGCAAACAGAATTCATCAACACATTAAAAAGCTCATACACCATGATCAAGTTGGGTTTATTCCAGGGATGCAAGGATTCTTCAATATATGGAAATATATTTGGGATCATATATTATGTAGTCTTTTCAGATTGGCTTCTTTTACTTAGTAATATTCATTTCAGATTTATCTGTGTCTTTTAGTGGCATAACTCATTTCTTTATTTTTTTTCTGATTATTTCATTGTATGGCTATACAACAGTTTATTCATTGGTTGAAGGTCATCTTGGTTGATTCCTGTTCTGGGAAATTATGACTAAAGCTGTGATAAACATTTTTGTTCCTATTTTAGTGTAGATGTAAATTTTCAAATCAATTGGGCACATATCTATGGATGGTTTTGCTAGATCCTATGGTGAGATTAATGTTTAACTTTGTAAGAAATTGATGAAAAAAAATTTGTTTCAAAATGGTTGTATTATTTTGCTTTCCAACTAGTAAGAGCTACACAATTACAGGATACACTTTTGTATCCATAAGTGATTTGTGTGGACAGATTGAAAGTACAAGAGAATTTGGTTAAGAATTTTAGGTTTTTCACTTAGGTTAATGGCACCATTAACTGAACAGAGAAAGAGTAAATTTGGCATACAAAGATTCAATGAGATAAGGTTGAGATATATTGAATTTAAACAGTCTGTGGGATATCCAGGCATAGATAATACATAAGACATCCTGTATAATGATTAAGGGATCAGAAGATAAATCTGGACTGGAGAGCCAGATTAGAGAAGAGTTTCTTCATAGGTTGTGGTTGTAGCATGGACTACAGATAAAGGCTTCCAAAGACGAGGTGGGAAAAGAGAGGGCTGGCAGAGTACCTTCAGCTTACCATCAACATGCAAGAGGGGAGCACATGAAGACAAATCCATGTAGATTAAGAAACTGTAACCAATGTAACTGAAAACAAGCATGTCTGAGGAAAAGAATTAGCGCCACAGCAGTTACTTGTTAAAAAGAAAAAATCTAGATTATTGGATTCTACCAGAGACTCACCAAATCACAATCTCCAGGACTTTAAAAATGTTCATTTTAAAAATTCAGTAAATATGATCTCTACTGTGAAAACCTATTGATACTAGATAGCATTTTGCAATGCACTGAGGGTGTGTCAAAATGAGAAAATGCAGGCATTTTGTAAAATTTACAAACACAGTTTAAAATTTGGTAGCGAGATAGGAGAGAAACAGAAGATACAGAAGGATGAGTGGAGATAAATGTGTTAAATGTAATGAGTGAAAAACAGGAAGGAGATGAATAAAAGGCGAAGACTCTGATGGGAAAAAAATGCACTTTAAATACACAAATATATTTATATATGCTTATGTGCACACACGCAAACATACATACACACACTAGCAGTTAACAATGTGTATAAAGAGACTTAGTTCTGGGAACCACTAACCTTAGCATCTTGGGCATTTTACCTGTATGTGTTTGTGGTTTTGTCTTGTATGAGAGATAATAATAGCAACTTCTTTCTGAAGAACTTTGGGAAAATTAAATAAAATAATCTAGAAAAAAGCTTGGCACAATATTTGCTCCATGAACAAGCACTAAATAAACATTAGATATTTTGTTAGTGATATGTCTTCAGTTTTTAAAAGGGCTCAGGTTAAAAATAAGGTAAGAAATCTAAAAGTCAATACCCAACCTTGGACTATTTCAAACATTCACTAACTAGAGAGAAAATACACTTACAAATAAGTGCATTTGTACCTTAATCCTTTTTTCAATCCAAATCCGATTCTTAGTGATACTAATATAAAGCTCTTGAGAACAAGAAATCCAACATTTCTCAGCTAGGATCCCAGAAGAAAATCTCCAGCAACAATGTCTATTTCTTAAAGAAAGAGGGTAAGTTTTTCTTATATTTTGGGGGGAGTGGGTGTTATTCAGTCTCTAAATCCTGTCCAATTCTTTGCAATCCCATGAATTGCAGCACGTCAGCTCCTGTCCTTCACTATCTCCCAGAGTTTGCTCAAACTCATGCCCATTGAGTCAGTGATGCCATCCAACTATCTCATCCTCTATCGTCCCCTTCTCCTCCTGCCCCCAATCTTTCCCAGCATCAGGGTCTTCTCCAATGAGTCAGGGGCTAGGGGAGGGGGCTTTTTCTGCAACCTGCAAATATGCCTTTTGGTAGAAATGTCCCAGTACTACTGAAATTCTGTTCAGTAGTCAGAATTTCAGGCATTGGTTGATTTCTAGAAATGTACATGCTTAAACCCCTGGATTTGCATTATTCTGTTTGTTAGTCAAATCAGTAAACTAGTCTCTGAGGAAAAACTCACTGAAAGTTTCTCAGTTATAATTTAGACAAAACATGTGCGAATAGTTGCCTATATGTGCTTACTGAGGTAGACAGATCTTAGTGAATCAGAGGAAATGCTTGGAGATTAGTAAACTGCTTTTAATTTAAAGTTTCAGAGCCTTTTTATTTTCCTCTGCTATCCTTGGTTAATGCCTTCCTAGCAGGGATATATTTATAAATGCGCAGTATGTACACAACACCCAGGAGTGGAAATAAATCTCTGATCCTCACAAATGAGCATTCCAGATAAGCACACATTCTAATTTATACTTGGATTTGATCTTTAATTAGGTGAATAGTCATATTTACTCTCTCATAAACAATATTTACTGACTTCCTATGTAAATAAAATGTTAGTTCTTTCCAAACGCCTTAGCCACATGGTTTTAGTTTAATGATAAACTCTTGGATGAATTTAAATAGTATTTTACAATATTTACATGATTGCATGTATTTTAAGCTATAACAACTTTGAACTGTTAAAATATTATTACACAATTTTAAAACAATTATGTGTGAGAAATTCAACACCACCAACAAACAAAACAAACATTTTATTCCATGGAAATGTTAGGATTACATGTCGAGCCTGTAAGTGATTTTAAAATACTTTGTGATCCCTAGCACTTAGGAAAATATACATTTAAAAAAACATAGTATGTCAATGAACTTTTGAAAAATAAATGGCTTTACAACGTAAGACTAAGACGTAGTCACTTCTCCCCCATGTCTATGTCTAAGGACAAATGACAGATTGGATTTGATTGTAGTTTTTGAGTGGATGTTACTTATTTTTTTCACGTAGTTAGAACGTATTATATACATTGGAGTTCCAGACTTGATATTGTAAATGTAAATAATAACTAGGAAGTCCATCATTCCTCAGAGCTAAGTGGGCTCACATCAGATATTTGTTGACCAAGAGTTTTAGTAGTTGAGAAAATTTTAATACTGTAAGAATGGAGATAGGGAGCAGAGCTAGCTTGTTTTTGTTGCTATTGTTTTTGTTTGGGGTTGGTTTGTTTTTGCTTGCGTAGTAAAATATACCATTTTGACCATTTTAAGTGTACAGTTTAGTGACATTAAATGCATCCACATTGTTGTGTTAGGTTGGATTTTAAGGGCTACATATCAAATCTTACAGATGCTGTTGTTCAAAATTATTTTTTGCCTTTCAGAGTATGAAAGTTTTTGGGAAAGAATGATCTAAATTAGTTACGTCTTAGAGAGAAATTTATTGATGCTTAAAAAGAGATGGAATAGAGATATTGCACGCTCAGCAAAAGGACTTGCTTCTATTACTAAAAATAAGGTGAAGCTAGGGATCCTGGGCTTGTTGCCACACATACCCATTAGTAGAAATGATAAAACTTTGCTTGTCTGCTTGTTAATATTTTTGTCTTATTTCTAAATTGTTTCTAAACTTGAGGAAATCAGATGATTCTATTTACTACTCATCCAACTACTTTCAGAATAATACGTGCTTAATAAACCATTTAAAATGGATGAAATTAGACAAAATTGCTATATTTTCAAACTGAAAGTGTGCATAGTAACAATGAACTCCTTTACTGCTTAAATGAAAAGCTGAGTTTTTCCATGTTGAGTTGCTCCCAGTAAAATGGATACAGTTCCAATAAGCTCAAATATGACAAAGAGAAAACATTATTTTTTTAAAATCAGTGAATATTTATACCCAAGATGTTTAAGAATATACATGATTAATTTGTAAATCCAACCCATGTGTCCCCTAAGGATTGATGTAAAATATTACTGCTGATTCTTGAAAGGAAAACATTCAGTAAAGTGCTACATACTATGTGCTTTAGAATACTGTATCTACACTCATTATTTGTCTAAAAAATCAGCTTACACAACAGACATATTTTATAGGCATAATTCAGTTGTCTTGGCAGAACAGAAATCTCATTCTGTCATGAATTTAATTGGTTCTGTCTCTTTTCTATATTCATAGCAACTCATCAAATTAATAATTTGTTTTATTCTTCCAAATTCACACTAACTATCAAGGCAATCAGGTCAAATAGATACATAGAGAGAATGGCATGATGGGAATTGGTATTACTATTTAATTTACTGCAGAAGCCCTTGAATTATTTTATACAACTCTCCTCATTGCAGGCTGAATAAACTGCCCATTTCCTAACTGGTCCCTTTGAGATTTTGGGACATAAATTTTTTAGTCTATTAAAGACATTTCTTATTTCCCACTGTATGAGTGATCTTCAGTAAAATGACTGTATCTTTACATAAAATGTATTAAAACTGGCAACCATTTTAAACATATTAACTGCAGGATGGATTTCTATTATTGCTGAATACTCCTTCCCGACCACAATCCACATGATATTTCCATGGAGAGATCTTGTTGAATAATTGTCAGACTAGATATGGATCAGGTTTAGACATTCCCATTATTCCAATTAGGAAATGTTAGCAATTACAGTTCATTCATTAAATGACAAGTGATGTTGATTTTTATAGATCCTATTTCTGAATGTCTTTCCCAATTCATCACTTAAGGGCTTTTTTTGTTTGTTTGTTTTGTTTTGTTTTCAGACAGGGTTTAAGTCTCAAATTTGAAAAATTCTATTGTAACTCCCAACGCCAATCGGAAGCAGTGTGGTCTAAAATGATGGTGAGACTTCAAGTAGAGAGCTATTATTGTTGTTGTTGGTATTATCATTAGTTAGTAAGCCTGATCCAAAGTGAAATCAGAAATAGATAAAATTTGTTCCCAGGTCACCTCTTAAATCATCTTTCTGATATAAGAAACTCTTTGGCTCCTTATTTCCAGAGATGCAGGAGAATTGGATTACTGTCTCGGTGGAGACTTGTTTTCCGTTCACTTGTTCCCTTGCTCTTTAGAAAAGCAATAATGATTACTCATTCACACTGTATTCTGCCTAGTCAGCAATGTGGATTATTTCACGTGGACATATTAATTGGAAGTAGTAAGCTTCACCACAATGTAGTGATCTTTTTATGCCTCCCCTTCTGAAAAGGGGATTTTTATCCCTGCTCATCAGAAACCAAGTGTCTGCGTTTGTCCTTTGAGTACACCTAACTTCCTTCTATCGTCACGCTCTGTCTCACTTCATATCTGTAACCTGCTTGGCTGAGTAGTCTCCTACTTGTCTTATTTCTGGTATCTACATTCTCCCACCTTTCAGTAGTTTAGACATTGTAAATGCTGCCTGAAATGTATCAGTCCATCTTTGCAGCATTTGCTGGTGATTTTGCAGGCATTATGCCTGCCTGCATGGTCAACAAAATTACTTCCAGTGTAGCTACTGAAAATGCGCTAGCATTTTTTAAATCAACTTTATTGAGCTATAACTTACATACTGCAAAATGCGCTCAATTTAAATGTATAGTTTAGTAAGTTTATGTGTGTGTGTGTGTATATATATATATATATATATATATATATATATATGCATACACAAGTATATAAAATCATACCACAGTTAAGATCTAGAGCATTTTCATAAAAAATCTTGACTCCAAGTAACCCCTGGTGAATAAAATATTTAAAACATTTTTATTGCATTGTTGAACTGGGCAAGAAAACAAGGACTTTTTCACAGGCCACAAGCAATCCCAAAATGGGAAAGTGGAGGCATAGACAGACGCTGGTGTATACAAGTTCCTTGGAGGTTCACAACCTCAGTTTTATTGGAACATTTGCAAAAATTGAACACATACTAGGGAACAAAGCAAGTCTCAACAAATTACAAACAGTTAAACTCACATAGACCATGTCCCCTGTGTACAAAAGTAATACAAAGGCAATCAAGTTAGAGACCGTAAAAATATATTTTTCAGTAACTCAAAGAGGAGGGAAGACATTATAATAAAAATTTTAAAAATTAGAATTGAATTATGTTATAAAAGGTATTTATGTGAATGGGATATGGCTAAAACATTTTAAGGAGGAAAACTGAATGCTAAATGCTAAAAAAAATTCTAAATGCTCCTGTGTAAAAAGGAACAATGTCTGAGAATATGACCTGAGTTTCTAAAATGAATTAGAAAAAAGACAGTATATTACATCGAGCATAGCTTCCCCCAGGAAAGTGGTGTGACCTTCGACCAATTAAGACTTCAATTCCAAAAGGGAGGCCTGGGCAGAGAAATACAGGGTCTACCCTGTGAAGCAGTCTAAATGCCACTGTGGTTTTTTTTTTTTTTTTTTTTTTTAACCATCTTATATAAGCTTAGGAAAATCCCCTCAATAGCTCTTAATTCTGATAGAGACCATGATTTAAAACCAACTGTGAGGGATTTCTTCCTTTAGAGAAGTTGACATGTAAAGGGTGAGCTGAGCTTTGAGGGTTTCTTTCTGGCCTGAATGAGTAGAAGGAACAGAGTCAGAAGAAATAGTGAGAAATAGTGAGCCACAAATGTGTGAAGAGGAATTTAAGATACAAATTAATCTAGATTCAACTTAGGTTTAAGTTTTCCACACTATTTTTTGTCTTGATGAAGGACTCCTGAAGGAAGCAATTTTGAAATCTGAGATCTCTCTCTCTCTCTCTTTTTTTTTTTATTTTTTATTTTTTTTCCCTTTTATTTATTTTTATTATTTTTCTTTTTTTCCAGTGGGTTTTGTCATACATTGATATGAATCAGCCATGGATTTACATGTATTCCCAATCCCAATCCCCCCTCCCACCTCCCTCTCCACCCGATCCCTCCGGGTCTTCCCAGTGCACCAGGCCGGAGCACTTGTCTCATGCAGCCCACCTGGGCTGGTGATCTGTTTCACCATAGATAGTATACATGCTGTTCTTTTGAAATATCCCACCCTCACATTCTCCCACAAAGTTCAAAAGTCTGCTCTGTATTTCTGTGTCTCCTTTTCTGTCTTGCATATAGGGCCATCGTTATCACCTTTCTAAATTCCATATATATGTGTTAGTATGCGGTAATGTTCTTTATCTTTCTGGCTTACTTCACTCTGTATAATGGGCTCCAGCTTCATCCATCTCATTAGGACTGGTTCAAATGAATTCTTTTTAATGGCTGAGTAATATTCCATGGTGTATATGTACCACAGCTTCCTTATCCATTCATCTGCTGATGGGCATCTAGGTTGCTTCCATGTCCTGGCTATTATAAACAGTGCTGCGATGAACATTGGGGTGCACGAGTCTCTTTCAGATCTGGTTTCCTCAGTGTGTATGCCCAGAAGTGGGATTGCTGGGTCATATGGCGGTTCTATTTCCAGTTTTTTAAGAAATCTCCACACTGTTTTCCATAGCGGCTGTACTAGTTTGCATTCCCACCAACAGTGTAAGAGGGTTCCCTTTTCTCCACACCCTCTCCAGCATTTATTGCTTGTAGACTTTTGGAAAGCAGCCATCCTGACTGGCATGTAATGGTACCTCATTGTGGTTTTGATTTGCATTTCTCTAATAATGAGTGATGTTGAGCATCTTTTCATGTGTTTGTTAGCCATCTGTATGTCTTCTTTGGAGAAATGTCTGTTTAGTTCTTTGGCCCATTTTTTGATTGGGTCATTTATTTTTCTGGAATTGAGCTGCAGGAGTTGCTTGTATATTTTTGAGATTAATCTTTTGTCTGTTTCTTCATTTGCTATTATTTTCTCCCAATCTGAGGGCTGTCTTTTCACCTTACTTATAGTTTCCTTTGTAGTGCAAAAGCTTTTAAGTTTCATTAGGTCCCATTTGTTTAGTTTTGCTTTTATTTCCAATATTCTGGGAGGTGGGTCATAGAGGATCTTGCTGTGATTTATGTCGGAGAGTGTTTTGCCTATGTTCTCCTCTAGGAGTTTTATAGTTTCTGGTCTTACATTTAGATCTTTAATCCATTTTGAGTTTATTTTTGTGTATGGTGTTAGAAAGTGTTCTAGTTTCATTCTTTTACAAGTGGTTGACCAGTTTTCCCAGCACCACTTGTTAAAGAGGTTGTCTTTTTTCCATTGTATATCCTTGCCTCCTTTGTCAAAGATAAGGTGTCCATAGGTTCGTGGATTTATCTCTGGGCTTTCTATTCTGTTCCATTGATCTATATTTCTGTCTTTGTGCCAGTACCATACTATCTTGATGACTGTGGCTTTGTAGTAGAGTCTGAAGTCAGGCAGGTTGATTCCACCAGTTCCATTCTTCTTTCTCAAGACTACTTTGGCTATTCGAGGTTTTTTGTATTTCCATACAAATTGTGAAATTCTTTGGTCTAGTTCTGTGAAAAATACCGTTGGTAGCTTGATAGGGATTGCATTGAATCTATAGACTGCTTTGGGTAGAATAGCCATTTTGACAATATTAATTCTTCCAATCCATGAACACGGTATGTTTCTCCATCTGTTTGTGTCCTCTTTGATTTCTTTCATCAGTGTTTTATAGTTTTCTATGTATAGGTCTTTTGTTTCTTTAGGTAGATATACTCCTAAGTATTTTATTCTTTTTGTTGCAATGGTGAATGGTATTGTTTCCTTAATTTCTCTTTCTGTTTTTTCATTGTTAGTATATAGGAATGCAAGGGATTTCTGTGTGTTAATTTTATATCCTGCAACTTTACTATATTCATTGATTAGCTCTAGTAATTTTCTGCTAGAGTCTTTAGGGTTTTCTATGTAGAGGATCATGTCATCTGCAAACAGTGAGAGTTTTACTTCTTCTTTTCCTATCTGGATTCCTTTTACTTCTTTTTCTGCTCTGATTGCTGTGGCCAGAACTTCCAACACTATGTTGAATAGTAGTGGTGAGAGTGGGCACCCTTGTCTTGTTCCTGATTTCAGGGGAAATGCCTTCAATTTTTCACCATTGAGGGTGATGCTTGCTGTGGGTTTGTCATATATAGCTTTTATTATGTTGAGGTATGTTCCTTCTATTCCTGCTTTTTGGAGAGTTTTAATCATAAATGAGTGTTGAATTTTGTCAAAGGCTTTCTCTGCATCTATTGAGATAATCATATGGTTTTTATCTTTCAATTTGTTAATGTGGTGTATTACATTGATTGATTTGCGGATATTAAAGAATCCTTGCATTCCTGGGATAAAGCCCACTTGGTCATGGTGTATGATTTTTTTAATATGTTTTTGGATTCTGTTTGCTAGAATTTTGTTAAGGATTTTTGCATCTATGTTCATCAGTGATATTGGCCTGTAGTTTTCTTTTTTTGTGGCATCTTTGTCTGGTTTTGGAATTAGGGTGATGGTGGCCTCATAGAATGAGTTTGGAAGCTTACCTTCTTCTGCAATTTTCTGGAAGAGTTTGAGTAAGATAGGTGTTAGCTCTTCTCTAAATTTTTGGTAGAATTCAGCTGTGAAGCCATCTGGTCCTGGGCTTTTGTTTGCTGGAAGATTTTTGATGACAGTTTCGATTTCCTTGCTTGTGATGGGTCTGTTAAGATCTTCTATTTCTTCCTGGTTCAGTTTTGGAAAGTTATACTTTTCTAAGAATTTGTCCATTTCATCCAAGTTGTCCATTTTATTGGCATAGAGCTGCTGGTAGTAGTCTCTAATGATCCTTTGTATTTCAGTGTTGTCTGTTGTGATCTCTCCATTTTCATTTCTAATTTTGTTAATTTGGTTTTTCTCTCTTTGTTTCTTAATGAGTCTTGCTAATGGTTTGTCAATTTTGTTTATTTTTTCAAAAAACCAGCTTTTAGCTTTGTTGATTTTTGCTATGGTCTCTTTAGTTTCTTTTGCATTTATTTCTGCCCTGATTTTTAAGATTTCTTTCCTTCTGCTAACTCTGGGGTTCTTCATTTCTTCCTTCTCTAATTGCTTTAGGTGTAGAGTTAGGTTATTTATTTGGTTTTTTTCTTGTTTCTTGATGTAAGCCTGTAATGCTATGAACCTTCCCCTTAGCACTGCTTTTACAGTGTCCCATAGGTTTTGGGTTGTTGTGTTTTCATTTTCATTCATTTCTATACATCTTTTTTTTTTTTTTTTTTGCAAAGTTCTTTATATCAATCAAAAGTGTACACCCTTGGATGTTTAGAAACTTGTCTTCTTTCTTTTTCTAGGAATATGTTTTCCCTCTACATTTTGACCATGGGTATGATTACCACAGCTTAACTTGATGTTTCTTCTATCAGGATGGTCCCTAGTAAAATATAATGGACTTCCCTGGTAGCTCAGATGGTGAAGCGTCTGCTTACAATGCGGGAGACCTGGATTGTAAAATATTTCTAATAGCATCCAAATCTGGTTCTGTAGCCCAGATGGAAGTTTTGGAGAAACTTAACACTCCTTAAATATCTTTCTGCTTAAGCTGGCTAGAATAGATTCTTCTGTTTATAGCTATTATCCTATACTAATACATTATTCCAGAAAACTAGAAATGTCATGCTAGAATGTTGCAGTCTCTTTGGGTATAAGACCAGTACACTGAACCATATCTTTCTTGAGAAATAATCCACGTGCTATGCAAGCCACCCATTGAAATGTACAATTTAAAGGTATTTTTTGAAGTATACTCAAGAGTTGTGCAGTCATCACCAAAATCCATTTTGGATCATTTCCTCACCCCCAAAGTAGCCCTGTACACATTAGCAGATACGTCCCATGCTTTCCTTCCTTCCCAGCCACAGGCAGCTGCTAATTTACTTTTTGTCTCTGCACATTTGTTTGTCCTGGAAAGGTCATAAAAATGGAGTCTTACAAGATGCGGCCTTTGTGTCCGTCCACCCCGAGTATAGCTTTGTCATGCTGACTGGGGTAGGAACAGCGACAACATCCGTGTTTTTACTGAGATTCATTAGATTTTCTTGAATAATGGTTCTCCATTTACAGTATGACCTTAGGATACTTCTCAGAGCCTTAGTCCATTTTATTTATTTTTATGTTTTACCAGTTAAATGGATTTTGCTGGGGAGAAGTTCCTCTGGGCTCTCTGAATTGCTATTCCCAATTCCCATTTTCATAAGAAGCTTTTTTAAATGAGCATTTTTATGTAGTGGAAGTTCCCTGAAGTGACCATTTGATTGTCATCATACTCTGCTGTATTTTTATATTTAGAAATAAAAGTGCAAAAATGGGTCCTCTACTAAGAGTCATACAAGAGGCAAAGTTTTCATCCAGAGGAGATGTATACATAGATGGATACAAATCCATGAAAATGTTTAATCAAATATGTTGCTTGAGTACCATATGTATCAGAATCCTAGCCTAAGAGTTGGTCCTTTACAATTGGAGAACTGACAGATATAAAGTCTCTAGTAAAAGAAGGTATTGATCATGTTGAGCAGATCTTTGCTAGACCCAGATTCCCATGGACAAATTTTTTGAGAGATGACTCCAGTGAAACATTGATCTTTAAGGACATTAGACTATAGCAACCTATCATTTGTTATTACTTGTAGCTGGCTTGAAAGACAAACCTGATCTATATTTGTCCTTTGTCCTTTAATTTACCCTTATAGACTAACAACAGAAAGAGATGAAGGCAGATAGAGAGACACAGAGAGTCATTAGTAAGAATAGTTTTTAACATAGAATATAAATTTTAAAAGTTGATCAATTTAGAAAAGGATTCTTAAAACATGTGTATACATTCCTAGGATATACAATAAACTCAGTGCGTGGGATTTAATTTTAAAAAGTAGGAGTTTGTGCTCAACATAGAATATAGCTCACCGTTCCAGAAGGAGGGCTCAAGCGACCCTGGAGAAAACTCTAGTTCTGAGGTAGAGATCTTCAGTCACAGTGGCAAAGTGGTTTCTGTTGGATCTTGGTGGGGTCTCCAGAACTGTTGAAAATCCCAACCCCACCCCACCAGAAAATCGTCAGGAAAATATCTTGATCAAGCAAGATTAAATTTATTATACTTGATATAGCAAAAGAGAACCTGAACTTGGCATAGCCTTATTTGTGGGAAGGTAAGAAACGTTATTTAAGAAGTTTTAGGACCTCTGTTTGGTGATTTAGGGTGGATTTTGCACAGTAAAGAATCTATTAGAATTAAGGAGAGTTTATATCATAGCTTTTGTTTCATAGACACAGCAAGGTGATGGTCTTAAAATGAGTCTTGATGATAAGGCTGTTAGTTTCCATGGAGGCTGATTTCCTTGGGTTACAGAGCTATTTTCTGAGAGTAAATATTTCCTAGGGTCAGCTGATAGGTTATTTTTATTTGGTCTGAGTTGTTTAACTGGGAACCTGAAAATATGCCCAGCTTCATTTTTTACACAGAGACAGGTAATTATATTGGCATCATTTCTCACCATCTATATCCTATCTTAGAGAAGGAATGTGGAAGAAATAATATCAGGGGAAAAAGAAACCCAACAAATCAGGTACATTTTGAACATGTTAAACTTGATTACATTTGGTTTTCAAACTTTCTGTGTATAATAAATATATATATATATTTTAATAAATATATTTTAATTAAGTTTGCTAAAGCAAACTTTTAATGTTTTTTGTTGCAATTACAGATTTCTGGGTTTCCCAGGTGGCGCTAATGGTAAAGAATCTGCCTGCCAATGCAGGAGACAGACACAAGAGGCATGGGTTCCATCCCTGGGTTGAGAAGACCCTCTGGAGGAGGAAATGGCAACCCACTCCAGTATTCTTGCCTGGAAAATACCACGGGCAAAGGAGCTTGGTGGGCTAAGAGTCAGACAGGACTGAGCACATAATCCTTTCCTACAAGTTAAGTTATTCAGATAAGAACCTGAGGTCATATCTCTCCTTAGGTTTCTTTGAAATGTGGTTGTTTATTTTTAAATTGTTCTAAATATATGTCTATTTTTTGGTCCTAGTAATTTGACTTAATTGTATGACATTTTTGTTCCCCTGTTAATTTCCAAAATGCTTTGATTACTAAATATTTATTGTAATAAGTGTCACAGAATTGGAAAAAATGTATTAGACCTTTTCTTTATAGTCTTCCTTTAATTTGCGTGAACTTCATCATTCAACTTTTAAGATATTTACCAAGACAGGATTTAATATTTATGATTCACAAATAGCTGAGTCCCTATCCTATTTTTTTTGGGGGGGGTCCCTATCCTATAGAGACAATTTGGTTTTACTGTTATTTGGCTTGTTTTCTGCCACTGTAGGCATTTTTTCATCTTCCACATAGAAGTACGTTTTCTCTGTTAAAGTTCAATGCCATTCAAAAAGATATTGACTTAGAAGGCAGTTTGGCAAAGCAAGATAAGTAATCTTTAAATTAAAACATTAGTAGACAAGTCAGAATTAAGTCATCTTCTGATATGTTTGCTGAGGAAAAAGTTCAATTGACTGACTATATCTATTTATTCATTGTGTAAGTAGATAAACTCATCTCCTCCTGGCCTAAATTGTGGTAGTCCTACTTTCTGTTTGGTTGGGAAGCATATATAAATACATTAAGTTTTCTTTGTTAAACTGTATCTTTAAAGTATGGAAGGAAGGTATTTTGGCATTCTTAGAGAAATTATTTTCATAATGAGTTTCTATTAAAATTTCAGGTCCTGTCAAGTGTCATGGCAGTGTTATGAGACCATACTTGCTGTGGGCTGTAAAGTACACTGTATATCATCGTTGCAAAAAATAATCTTAGGCAGTAATGTAATAAGATAGACTATGCAGTTTTTCTAGAAAATTAACAATTTCATAGCAATTAGGCCATTTTTATGACCTTTGGAATTCATTGCTATTCACTACAGCTGGAGAAGTTTGTTTATATGCATAGATCTTTTAATTCTGAATTTCAATTACATCAGGTTTTTCTCTGTAGAGCTTGTGTTCTGTGATAAGTCTTCCAAATTAGCATCAAGGTTTGCAAAAAAACCCTTTTTAAAAAGTCACACTTCTCTGAAATTCAAGCTGATAGGATTCAGATTATTACAAAGAGAGGCATCATTATTTGGATACAATAAGAGGATTGCCTCATATACAATATGCATGATTAAAACCCAAAAGGACTGAAGGCAAATCTTTTATGGTTTTTTTTTTTTAATTTCAGTTGTTTTCTTTTGAAAATCTCAATTTGCAGTCATATGTTTGGAAGCCTAGAGCGGCAATACATTCAGCCATGGTGTGAAAAGTGAAAAGGGGCAGAGGGGTTTGCAGATGTCATGGGCAAGTTCACCACCTTCCCTGATTAGCAGCTATTAAGATATGATAGGTACACCACCATTATTTGTTAACTGTGTCTGGTTATGATTTTCTTGAAACTATTATTGTACTATATTTTGAAGACATGATCAAAATAAGCAAGCTAGTTGCCAATGTTTGTCAAACGCAAACTGCCAATGGGGTGGCTTAAAATAATGGATAATGATAATTTCTATCCTCGAAAAAATTTATAGTAACAAGATGCATTCATTGTGTTCATTCCTGGCTTCAAATTAAAAATAGGTTTTCCCTGGGGGAAACATGTGAGTGTTTGTGTAAGATTAAAACGAAAGTGTCCCTTCTGTGCCAGCCACAGGAAGTGTTTTTCTTTCTTTCTTATTCTGTTATTTAAAAACTTTTCTAGTGTAGCTATATTTACATTTGAAGTTGTTTTATGTTTTGTTTCTTACTAACTTAATTTAAATCCATACGATCAGATGAGTTTCAGAAATTAGATTACTTTCATTTTTGTGTTTTAGAAAGGAATTTAGAACATATTTCAAATAGTGGTCTCATAATCAACTACATTAACATTTTTGTAACAAAATATGCAAATAATTATGCTCACTAAATAAAGACCCACATGAGCTTTACATGAGTTCTAGTGAAGTGTTATAGTCAGATCAATTGTGGACTAACATTGAATCTTCAGACACTTTTGGTCTTAAGAATTTTGGATAGGGATTATGTGCCTATGGTTGTTTCTCTGAGAAATTTATGTTTAAATAAGGTCTCCAAATATTTTTTAAAAAAAAACATACAACAGTAAATGTGTCAGAAGATTATCAAAATAATATAATGGTCAATCCTTTTTGTAAAGAAAAATCACCAGGGTAAAATAAATATTTCTTGTCTAATTTTCCATTGTTATTAGAGCATTATTATTTCCAAGCTATAGTTAGAGCCAGGATTCCAAATTGAAATGCTTATTTTCTAGGGTCAGTCCAGTATGATAGATGGGTGAAATGGTCAGATGGTCAGATATGATGTGATTGGAAGTGCTAGAGAACGTGAACCGAAGATGGGAGGGCTAGACTGTAGGCAGCCATAGTCTGTCAATCTGTCTGTCTGTCTCTGTCTGTCTTTCTCATACACACATACACAGAACCATGTGTGATTATTGAATGAGAAATACATATATATATGTATAAATATATTATAGTGGAAGATAGATTTATGGCAATCTATAGTAGTCTTTATAGCCACCTAAGTAGTCTTTCAAATTTAGCTTGTTGTTGCCACTCTTATCTACTTCTCTAAAAACAATATCTAACTTATTTGAATATTCATTCATCTTATTCAGTCTTTTGACAAATAATTATTAAATTTCTGCTCTATTAAAAATGCGTGTAAGACTCTGGGGAAATAGAAGTGCAAGAGTCGTTCATGCCTTAAAGGTGAGCTAAACAGTCTATGCTTATCACACATATATGATATGTGCTTATCACACAGAGGTAGGCGGTGCTGCAGGGTCCCACACGCGAGCACTCCTCCCGGTCTGAGGGTGCAAGGGGAGCACCCCCAGAAATGGCAAATGTTGTGAAGGAAGGGGAAAGGCTAGTCAAGCAATGGATGGGACGAGGGTTTCCAAGGAGAGGGCAGACTGAAGTGTCACACGTAACTGAGGAACTAAGGAGAATCCATTATGGCAAGGGCTCAGGATAAAAATGTATTTCCTGTTTCAAATAAGCAGGGCAAACATAGAGCTACCTCCATTGTTAAGATTGTTTGAATTTTTGTTAATTCACATTTTCTTCTTTTATCAGTTCTAAGTCAGTGTAATTTGAATGTGAGACTGTTTAGGGGTGTGTTTTATATTTCTTTTCACAAAAAAATTCTCTGTACTTATACTCTCAAGAGACCAAATAAAGAAATCAAACAACAACTACAACAACAACAGAAAGAAAGAAACATACCCCCCAAAATACTTCTGGTTATATTTTATAAAGGTACATCATTTTTCAGGCTTCCCTGGTGGTTCAGTGGTAAAGAATCTGCCTGCCAATGCAGGAGATGGGGGTCTGATCCCTGTGTTGGTAAGATCTGCTGACAAAGGAAATGACAACCCAATCCAGAATTCTTGCCTGGGGAATCCTATGGACAGAGGATCCTGGCGGGCTCCAATCCATGGGGCCACAAAGAGTCAAACATGACTTAGCAACTCAACAACAACAATATCATTTTCATTATTGGAGAAAGAAAGTAAATTTATATTCAGAAAATGAAGATTATGGCTTCCAGTCCTATCACTTCATGGCAAAGAGATAGGGAAATGAGGCAAACAGAGAGAGACTTTTATTTTTCTGGGCTCCAAAATCACTGCAGATGGTGACTGCAACCATCAATTTAAAGACACTTGCTCCTTGGGAGAAAAGCTATGACCAACCTAGACAGCATATTAAAAAGCAGAGATGTTATTTTGCTAGGTCCATCTAGTCCATCTAGTCAAAGCTATGATTTTTCCAGTAGTCATGTATGGATGTGAGAGTTGGACCATAAAGAAAGCTGAGTGTCAAAGAACTGATGCTTTTGAACTGTGGTGTTGGAGAAGACTCTTGAGACTGCAAGGAGATCCAACCAGTCCATTCTAAAGGAGACCAGTCCTGAATATTCATTGGAAGGACTGATGCTGAAGCTGAAACTCCAATTCTTTGACCACCTGATGTGAAGAACTGACTCATTGGAAAAGACCCTGATGCTGGGAAAGATTGAAGGCAGGAGGAGAAGGGGATGACAGAGGATGAGATGGTTGGATGACATTACTGACTTGATGGACTTGAGTTTGAGCAAGCTCCAGGAGTTGATAATGGACAGGCAAGCCTGGCGTGCTGCCATCCATGGGGTCATAAAGAGTCAGACACAACTGAATGACTGAACTGAACTGATACAAAGAAATGTGTCTAAAGAATATAAAGAAAGAGAAAAGAAAAACAAGCAAGAAAGAAACTAGCTCTTTCCTAAACCTAATTTCACAGGGTAATTCTACCTCCTGTTTCAAAGAAAAAATATTTGTGTTACAACTGGAATTCAGTATTGTTTTACCTTGCCAGTATATTTTATTTTTTGATATCAAGTTCACCACGTAACTTGGAACAGCAAAAGTATACACTTAACTCCAAAGCAAGCATTCTATTGTTATTTTAAATTCCTGTACAACAGCTAAATGGAAGAAATTGAACTAAATGAAAGTATATTTTGCCTTCTTTTATTAAAAATTCCTACAAATAGAGCAAAAATATCTGTATTCCAAATGCATCCAGTGTTATGATATGAAAACTGTAACCGAGCAACAATAGCATGCAAACTCCACTGGGAGAAACTTCACAGTGACCTGGGTAAGACTGCTAATTTAATTTTATCGTTCCAAGTGAAAGTGACTTGAAACCGAGGGAGACTAATCTGGAGAGTAAGCCTAATTGCAAATGCCTCAGTACATTATGCAGATAATAACAGCTCCCGTGTGGATAATAGAAGTTAGAAGAGTACTGAAAATTATGCTTTCTTTAGCTGTTGTGAAAATGAAGCAATATTGCACCTTATCTCCTGATCCACATACTACACTGGAAATTGCTTTCCAGGTTTTACTAATTTTATTGACAGGATATTATGTGAAACTTTTTTTTTTTCCTTATGCACTTATTTTTATTAAATTTAACAGTACACACAGTAGCAATATTTGAAAATAGCCAAAAACTAAAGCCAGAAAAAGGAAATTCTATTCATATGCATCTATGACTTCATATGGTTTTATCATCAGCATTCATTGTTGTTATTGTTCAGTCACTAAGTCCTGTCTGATTCTTTCTGACCCCGTGAACTGCAGCATGCCAGGCTTCCCTGTCCTTCACTATCTCCCGAAGTTTGCTCAAATTCAAGTCCAGAGTCAATGATGCTATCTGACCATCTCATCCTCTGCTGCTCCCTTCTTTTCCTTTCAGTATTTCCCAGCATCAGGGTCTTTTTATTATGGCATCTCAAATAAATTGAGAAGGTTTCCATTTCAAATGAGCCTGTATTAGGCAAAAGATATTCTGTCCACATGCTTGTGAAACTGAATGTATCTGAAATTAGGGTGAGCTGCTAAACCACGCACAAAATTTACACTGTTAAGTAAAACACGGTAAGTGCAATTGTGAATAAGCGTTGAGATATTTAATATTTGCACATAGACTTACATCATTTCAGTGAATTACACCTCACATGAAAATGAGACTTTCCTACCTCTAATACAGAGATTGGAGACCATCAGGTCTTGTGGAAGCCCAGGAACATTCTGGCACAGACCTGACACTGCAGTGAGCAAGGGGGTCAGACTCGGGACGTGAGTTCCTGGTGAGTCCCCGCTCAGGCTAGGACCACTGGTGATTCTCAAGGGTCGTCTTTACCCATTGATCCACTAATTCTACATTTGCCTTGTTGATGTGTGCGGTGCTCTTGATGACACACGCTGGCCCACATATGCACCCAGACATGCAGATATTTACAAACATTCTTCTTAACAAGCATTAAATTGCTCATTCCCAAGTTAAAGTTATGATTCGAGTTATATTTATTAAGGATATTCATACATTTTGCTCTACAGTGTGGTACTTCTTGCTGTAGTTTTTCTTTTCTGGTTTTGGGGTTTTGTTTTATTTTGGTTGTTGGCACTGACCACGCTTTTTAAAACTTGAGTACTTGAAGCAAGTTAATGCAGCATAAAGTATTTTAAGTTAGGTAATAGAGCAGAATGCTCTTGTATGTTTTAAAATTCAGTTGCTTCCCCAAAAGGTGTTCATTGCAATAAAACACAAATTTCTGAAGTCTGAGGAGTTCTAGGTAATTCCAAAAAATATACTAAACTGATCTGTTAAACTTCATTCTGGGAGACCATTCACTATACCCCATCTAATAATGAGAAGTATATATTCAAAAGGAACTTAATAAAGAGAATTAACAAAGAGTTTGGCAGGGATCTGGAGATGAAAACGTTTTTACCAAATAAAAGCAGATTTGGGCTTTATTCAAGTTAATTTAAATTAACTAACTTAATTTAAATTAACTAACTTAATTTATGATACTTTATGTCAATAATGGCATGATAAACTCAGAGTAAGTTGCATAAATGAACTAATATTATTCTAGAATATTTAGTTCATTTTCTGAAAGTCATCTTAAGGCCACAAAATGCTTGAAGCCTTTTTACACTGCATTCAATTATGTTGTCTGATTAAAGGGTGTGGGATGCTTTACTGTAACTGTTATTAAAATCTTATACATAATGGGAATATCACGGAACCACAATTTAGGCAGATATCCAACTTAAAATGTTTTAATATACTAATACTGTCCTACTTAACATGTGAAAGATTGTATGAAGTATGGGAATGGTGTGGAAAACAGATACCATAAGCCTATTCTTATGAAACCTCTAATCCAGTAAGGAAGATAGATAATTATGCAGTTCTGCAAACAATAAATATAAATGTACAACTTGCCAGCTACATGGAGAATGACGTGGTGCTACAAAAGCATATTTGATTTGACAGAGGCCATGACGAGAGATGACTCCTCAGATGAACTGTTGCTAAAGTGTAATCATGAAAATGTTTAGATAAATCTGTGTCCAAATTGTAATGGCAGTACTGTTCTTGCTGTAACTATGACTTGCAACTACATACACTTATGTAACCATCTTTCACAGCAATATGATCAGCAAAAACTTTTAACTTTTAGGCATTTTTGTCTCCATCACTCTTTGCACTGAATAATATCATAAAACTTTGTGTCCAAATGGAAGTTGCTCTTATGTTTTTAACACATAGACCCTTCAACTCTGCCTTTCATTTAAAAAAAAATTTTATTGGGGTATGTTTGATTTACAATGTTGTATTGGGCACATCCTTGCCTGGAAAATCCCACGGACACAGGAGCCTGGTAGGCTATAGTCCATGGGGTCACAAAGAGTTGAACACAACTGGGTGATTTCACTCACTCACTCACTCATCAGGTGTATCAGCATTGTTGTATCAATGGAACATTGTTGTATCAATGTTATATCAGCAAAATGAATCTGTTATACATATACGTATATCCACTCCACTTTTTTTTAAGTTCTTTTCCCATACAGGTCATTACGAAGTATGGAGTGGAGTCTTTAGTATAAAGTAGGTCTTTAGTAGTTATAGGTATAGAGTAGGTCTTTATAGGTCTTTATAAAGTATAGAGTAGGTCTTTAGTAGTTATCTCTTTTATGTATAGTAGTATGTATATCACAACCTTCCAATTTATCCTTCCCCTCCCTTTTCCCTGGTAACCTTAAGTTTATTTCCTATACCTTTAACTCTGTCTCTGCTTTGTATATAAGTTCATTTGTACCTTTGTTTTGGATTCCACATGTGAGGGATGTCATATGATATTTCTCTTCTTCTCTGTGATGAGCTTCACTCAGTATGATAATCTCTAGGTCCATCCATGTTGATATAAATGGTATTATCTTATTATTTTTTATGAGTGATATTCCATTGCATATTTATATATATATATATATATATATATATATACACACCACATTTTCTTTATCCATTCCTCTGTTGATGGACATTTTAGGTAGCTTCCATGGCTTGGCTGTTGTAAATAATGCTGCAGTGAACATTCAGGTGCATATATCTTTTTGAATTATGGTTTTCTCTGGATATATGCCCAGCAATGGCATTGCTGAATCATATGCTAGTTCTGTATTTAATTTTTAAAGGAATTTCCATGCTGTTTTTCATAATGGCTGTATCAATTTACATTCCCACCAACAGTGGAAAAGGATTCCCTTTTATTCACACCTTCTCTAGCATTTATTGTTTGTAGATTTTTTTGATGATGGCCATTCAGACTAGTGTGAAGTGGTACCTCATTGAAGTTTTGATTTGCATTTCCCTAAAAATTAGTGATGTTGAACATCTTTTCATGTGCTTTTTAGCCATCTGTATTCTTTGGAGAAATGTCTATTTAGATCTTCTGCTCATTTTTTGATTGTTTTTTTTTTTTTAATTTTGAACTACATGAGCTCTTTTTATATTTTGGAGATTCCTTGCCAGTTGCTTCATTTGCAAATATTTTCTCCCATTCTGATGACTGTCTTTTTGTCTTATTTACAGTTTCCTTTGCTGCGCAGAAGATTTTAAGACCTATTTGATTATTTTTGTTTTTATTTTCTTTAGGAGGTAGATTGAAGAAGATATTGCTGTAATTTATATTAGAGAGTTTTCTGCTTATGTTTTCCTCTAACCTTGCCTTTCTAAAAGCTTTCGTACATCCTTTTGTTGTTGCTGAGCAAGTAAATATTCCATGAACTTCTTAGTATAACTATTCGTAGTCCACATGTTGGAAAATCTTAATATTTAGAAGAAGAATTTTTGTTTGATTTTCCAAAGAGGAACCATTTTTTATATGTTCTATATTTGAGGAGGTATGTATTTTGAAAATAAAAGTAGCACACTGTTTTGAATAAAAACTTCAACTTTGTATTAATATTAGAGAGCTAGAAGTTCAAATACAGCTTTCATATTTATAGTCAGGTTTGACTTTTGGTATGACTTTGGTGTAATCTCAGTGCCTTGGATTTTTCATCAGTAGAGGAGGAATAAAAATAATTACCTAGCTATAGGTGTCTTGTAAGGATTACAGAATTAATGTATTTATGTTTTCTGAGAGTCTAAGATGAAAGGTCCTAGACGAGTGTGGAATATTATTCAGGACAAATGTGGTAATTAATCTCACATTCAGGCTAATAAATGTCACTTAAGATCAAAGGTTTATTTTGTGCATTTCTGCAGAATTATGAAGGAAATTATTTATCTTCAATAAATATTTTTTAAGTGCCATGAACTGTTACTAGGTACTAAAAGAAATAGTCTGACATTTTCCAACTCTATATTTCTGGCATTATATACATTAACTGTATTGTGCAAATGGCTTTCAAAATTAAAATGAACACTGCAGGAGAAATATCAGTAACCTTAGATATGCAGATGAAACCACCCTTATGGCAGAAAGTGAAGAAGAACTAAAAAGCCTTTTGATGACAATGAGAGAGCAGAGTGAAAAAGTTGGCTTAAAGCTCAACATTCAGAAAACTAAGATCATGGCATCTGGTCCCATCACTTCATGGCAAATAGATGGGGAAACAGTGGCTGACTTTATTTTGGGGGGCTCAAAAATCACTGCAGATGGTGATTGCAGCCATGAAATTTAAAAGACGCTTATTCCTTGAAAGGAAAGTTATGACCAGCCTAGATAGCATATTGAAAAGCAGAGACATTACTTTGCCAACAAAGGTCCTTCTAGTCAAGGCTATGGTTTTTCCAGTGGTCATGTATGGATGTGAGAGTTGGACTGTGAAGAAAGCTGAGTGCCGAAGAATTGATGCTTTTGAGCTGAGGTTTTGGAGAAGACTCTTGAGAGTCCCTTGGACTGCAAGGAGATCCAACCAGTCCATCCTGAAGGAGATCAGTCCTGGGTGTTCATTGGAAGGACTGATGCTGAAGCTGACACTCCAATACTTTGGCCACCTCATGTGAAGAGTTGACTCATTGGAAAAGACCATGATGCTGGGAGGGATTGGGGGCAGGAGAAGAAGGGGATGACAGAAAATGAGATGGCTGGATGGCATCACTGACTCGATGGGCATGAGTTTGAGTAAACTCCGGGAGTTGGTGATGGACAGGGAGGCCTGGCGTGCTGCAGTCCATGGGGTTGCAAAGAGTCGGACACGACTGAGCAACTGAACTGAACTGAACTTGAGGCAAAGAAAAGGCAAAAATACCTATAAAGACATAAACAGTTTGAGCAATGACAGATTAAAATTAGGTAATACGGATAGAGCAGAGAAAAAAAGAAAATGGAGTCACTGAGAAGATTGAAATGACAAGTTTTTTAATTGGAGCATCTCTATTAAAATGTATTTAAAATATCATAACCAACTGTAAATTCTTTTATTAACTGTAATATCTATGAGAATAACTCATTTTAAGATAGATTTCCCTTGTAAAATGCTGTGTCTAGCATTGGTTTTCACTGCATATGGCTCATAATTTAACAGCAAAAAATCATATTTTATAACTAAATGTTTTATTGAAGGACACATGATCCTGCCATCTTTTGACAATATGATTTTAAGTAAGTAACATATCACATACGCAGATAAAGTGCAAATATAAATACAGCATAAGATTAATAGAAGTAACCTAAATTGTTCTCAGAGAGCAATTCCTTGCTTACAGGTTTTAAAATATGCTTTATTAATATTTATTTATATTTTGTTGCTTTTTAAAATAAGTGAAATCCAATGATCAGATGTAAAACTAAGAAAATTTTACCATCCTTATGTGTTCCCCAATGACCTGAATGAATGTAGTTAAGGAACATGTTGTCCATGGATTTGTATAATTTTGCCACTGGATAAAAAATACATTCTTAGATTACCCACCATTTACACCAGATAAATCTACTACAAAATTTATTAAACTATATAATTATAAATGAGTAGTTTTTTCCTGCCAGTAGTATTTTTTTTTCTTTTAGGTACCATAGGAATTATATATAAACAGAAACTAATAATGTCTCCTGAGAGTCTCAGAAAATGGTTCTAGGAAATATTCCCTTGAATGAATTTGAAAAATAGTGATTAAAAGAAATTTTGAAATAGTATAACACCTAGCCTTTAAATATGTGTTAAGAATTCTTTTATAATTTATTCATAAAAATAAATAGCTTGGAAGAATGATTTTTCGTGTGTGCAACAGAGTAAAGGAGGGCTAGAAATGAAGGGCCAGTTAAGTGATCAAGTTTCTGACATGCAGGCAGTTTATGAAGAACTTACATGTATAGACACAGAGACGGACAAGATTTTAGGCTTGTTATTGTAAAATGTTGCCAAGAAAGAGCCTCTAGGGTTCCCCAAAGCAGGGAGGCTGAGTGTGGCCCCTCTTACTTGGAACAGATCGCTTCTGAGTTTACTTTTTATATATAACACAGCTCCATAAAAGATTTCATTGGAAGAAATTGCTCATCTGCTTGAAACAGTTTGAAATATACTGCTTTACACTGCTCTTTCCATTTTGAGATGAGGCATTTCTTCTCACCTGACAGCCAGAGGCCCAAAGGGATTTTTATGTCCTAAAGTTAGTGCTTTGAACTTTGGAAGCGTTCACCCACTTTCACGGCAGACCTCAGAACTTCCACGTACGTCCTCTGTTGTGTGTAGTCTGCCAGAACTGCAGTTACCTCCGTTGTTTTCTTTGATAATCCAAGCATGCCCCTGCCTTAAAGACGTTGCTCTGGATGTTCTCCCTGACAAAAATGATTTTTCCCAAGACAATTTCATAGCCCTTTCTCATACTTTTTTGTATTTTAACTCAAATGCCAGCTTTTCATTGAGGCCTTCTGTTTTATCCTCTCATGATAGATTGGTTGCAAAAAATGGCCTTGATTCTTTCCCCCGCCAGTGATAATGTTCCTTGCAATATGACCTTGCAGCTGCCACTATGATGATAGAGATTAGACTTTTCCCACTCTTTGACTCCAGGATAACCTTTGCTTTGGGAAGTAGCCAGCTGTGGAAGTGATAGGTTTCAATCCTGAGCATAGGTTTTAAGAGACCTTGCACACTTATGCTTACACTTTTGGAGCCTGGTTACCACCCTGAATACAAGCTGAGGGCCAGGAGGATGAAAGGCCACATGCATTAGAGCCGAATCTTTCCAGCGGAGGTTCACCTAGACTGGCCGCCTCCAGGCTTTAACCACGGATACGAGTGACCCTGACTCAGATCAGCCAAGCTGGGCCCAGATCACTAGAACTGTCCTAGCAACCATAGACTCATCAAACCACAAATGGCTTTTCTTTTGATCCACTACATTTGGGGAAATTTGCTATGCAACAGGAGGTAACTAAAACTGCTGAGTTTCCTGGCAAATGGGACTTAAGACAACGGTTAGGTAGGAGTATGTAAGAAAAACGAAAGTAAGTCAGGCGACAGCAAAGAAAACCATACAAGATCATCCTCTTGAACTGTTGATGGTCTCACAAGAAATTTCATTCATTTCCAGAAGTGATCTGTGGAATCACTGCTTCTTGGAAGCAAGCATCTGCGAAAGGAAGAGCAAGTGGTTTATATGGTCTCTTTGCAATCTTGGATTTTTCGCTGGTCAGCATTTACGTCCTGGGGTGTAAATTCCCAAATACCCTGGTCTGTGATACCCAGTTTTTCTAGGCAGTCAGTGGGGGAGACAGAACCTCTGTTGGTCATTTCTGCTAGAGCAGGGCCTTAGGGCTGTTGGGTCTCCGTGCTGAACACAAGAGCCTTGCAGAAGTCCTGCTCTCATTCCCGGGGAAGTCTAAGAACAACCAGTGGTACTTTAAAAAAAAATGAGACAACAGATGGAATGTTATGTTCAAACAGAGAGAATGTTATAACTATGGGACTGCTGTGATTTGGGCAAACCAAACCAGAGTTAGACGGCTCATCTAGGACTGTAGTATCAGGCTTGTGTAATCACCAGTTCCTGGGTACATCCTTGGACTCCTGGCTAAATTCCATGTCCCTCCCACACCGGGTCTGCATACTCTTTTCATGTCCATTTTTCTCCTTAGTCATTTCATATTTACATATTATATGTTTTGATTTTATGTTGCATATTATTTATTTTCCTCCACTAGAATTTAAACTTTGTGAAAAAAGGAAATCTTATATGATTTTTCACTATTACTTCTCCAAGATCCAGAACAGTGCTTGGAACACAGTGGATTTTCAGTAAATATTTGATTATTGAAGGAAAAGAAATACTTGACTAGAAAAAACAAATACTTGACTAGCTAGATGTTCAAATAATGTTAAACTATTTGCAAACTTTTAAGAACTGAATAATTCTTTAAAAAATTTTAAACTATCATTTTTCAGGTCAATTATGCAACAGTGGTCATATTTGCATTACTAAATCTATTGATAAGAATTAGTTTTCATTAAAACGGCTGTCCCCTTTCTCATTAATGTATGTGGCTCTAACTGGGGAGAGAACTTAAGTGATTATTTTTAGACATGAAAATGTGGGCATCACCATCTAACAAGATTACTTTTTTGATTATTATGTAATCACTTATTCACTCTGCTCACAAATTTAGGCAAATCTTGATTAAAATTACCACTGTTATTTTAAAATAATGTAATTCTGCTTCTTAGTCTGAGCTCATTCTGCCCTACACATCCGGGGGACTTTCTTGATTAAAACATTGAATTATCTAATCACTTCTGTGTGCTATAAATGTATAGCATATGTTGAAAATGTAGCAGCTTGTGACTCTTTAAAACAGATATTCTACTTGTCCTTGCTACTTATAATTTTAACTCATGTTGCTCTATTGTCTGTATTCAAGTACTAAAGATGCCCAATAATAATGCACCATTGGTGCTCCCTGTATTATGCTCATTTACAATTTTAGATATATTGTCGACTTTCCCTGCATACTGTATGGTACTAAGAAAAGGGAAAAGTTGTATCTCCATAGGATATCTGTTAAATCAATTGTGCCTTGTTGCCTTAATTTCAAAAATTCTTTTCAATTACGTGGATTTTTTATATAGTCCAGAGAAATGATCAAAGTGCATATAAAATATTACTCATCAAATAATAAACATTAATCACCTCATTGCCTAGCTTATTTGTATTTCTCCATGTCATTTCTCAATAATCATTGTTTTCTCTTTTCTGGAATATAAAACTTATATTCCTTAAAGCATCCCTATTAAATTTTAGTTTTGTGTACATAGTGAGCAGGGGCAAGTGCAAGAGGGAGAGAAGGGCTCTATCCTGAGAGTAAACTGCGCCAAACTTGCGATTCAGAATTGAGGTCCAACAGTGTCTATACTCAAAGGAGCGGTGACTCAATTAAGCGGAAGTCTATTTCACTGGGCACGGGGGACCCAAGTTCTTGAGTAAATTCCAATTGGTTGTATGTTATCATTTTTATATACTCTTCTCTTAGTGTTAACTAAGTTCTCCGTATATAATGGTTAACTTTATCTTTACTCACACTGTATAAAATGACCAACAATAGATTATGTAAATGTCAACAACAAACTTCAAAATATATAGAAAACAGAGGTAAATGAATATCTTGTGATTCTTAAACTGAAGAAATATTTCTTATGACACAACAAGCAACAATGATAAAAATTTTTTTATTTTAAATAAAAACAAGGACTTTTCATTATCAAAATATTTAAAGTGATTGAAAAGACAAGTTACACATTTGATTATATTAATACATAAAACTGAAAAATAATTAGAAGGTTATGCAATGAACTTTTATAAATCAACAAGAAAAGCACAGATAGCTTAACAAAATAGTGACAAACAAGAGAATAAACATATAAGAGGAAACACATAGTAAGCAAACACACAAAGAGATGTTCAAAATCATTAGTGATCAAGAAAAGAGCAAATCGAGATCACCATGAAATACAATTTTATGCTTATTTGAAGTCAATATTTTTTTAATCCACTTGTCAACATTGAGTGTTGAAGAGCAAAGGATCCACAGGATCTTTAATTGTTGATGATTATGTTATAATCAACTGGGAAAAAAGGCTTGGCATTATCTCCTAAGTGTGAACATAATTATACAGGATGACTTATCAGTGCTACTCCCAGGTAAATGTCCAAGATAACTTGCACATATTTATTACCAGACATGCACAAGATTCACAACAACATTATACAGAAAGGAAAACAAAATGAAAACTAGAGTTTATCTACCTGATGAAATTCTGTACAATAGTCACCACAGATGATCTACAGTCACAGACACATGGAACTATAGATGAATATCACCAATATGGTTCTAATTACAAAAGTATGTCCCCAAACTTAAAATATAGCATAACACAGTTTATATATAGCTAAAAAATCTTAAAGTTTAAAAATGTTTTTTAAGAAATACATGTGTGTGTTTAGGTATAAGGTTATCATGAAAGCATGCAGGGCCTTAAAAGTGATGGTTAACTTGGACTGAAAGAGATTGGGACTTGGGTTGGGGAGTTAACACATGTTATGGTTCAATGTAGGTTCCTGTCAATATTTTAACTGATTTTGAGTAACTGGCTTGGGGGTGCCTATTTTAGTAATGAAAACAATCAACATCAGCGGGCCATACGTTGAGCATTGCTTGTGTCAGGAAACAAGGATAATGATTAATTCAGTTCTGTACACAGACAATCTGTAGATAAATCAAAAGTGACTTCAAGACCCAACTCACTTTCTTCCTAAAGTCCACCTAGGACAGTGTTGTGAAAGTGTGATTTGGAACCATACAAATGGAGTTTGTAGGGGGAATGTTGTCTCTGGAGACAGAATCCTGAGCCCTGATGGGAACAGAGTGATTTGGGTTCATTTCAAATTTATTCCCTGGGCAGCCCTTCTCCCATATTCAACTACAGTATGAGGTTGAAGGGTGTGACTGCGTGACCTGCCTTTTTTTTTACTCCCTTCCCAGTTTCTTTATTTTGACCTGTGGTTCTCAAAAGGAGCCCTTAACCAGAGCGTCAGCATCACCTCTTAGAAATGCAAATTCTTTGGCCCCATCCCACATCTCCTGGATTAGATGCCTTGGGAGTATCTAGTCCCCTGGGTCCCGGCAATATGTGTTACACCATGCCCTGCAGGTGATTCTGACACATGCTAATGTTAAAAAGCCACTGTCCTCCATTCCTATTTCTCCATGTGTTTTCTCTACACTTATTGTTTATTCTTAACCTCTTATTTCAGGTAAAACATATTTAAGTCTAACTAAATAAACTATGACAGTGATTTTCTATTAAGTTTCTCTGAATTCAAAGCTCTTTATCTTCTAATCCTTTCCCACTTGGAGCCAGAGTAATGTTCTAAAATGTAGAACTATTATGATTAAAATGCTTCAGTGACTAACAATCGCCCTTAGCATAGCATCTAAACTTATCACAGGATACAAGTTCTTCCACAATTTTGCAGTGTCTTTCTCTTTAGAATCTTTTTTCCTTCACACTATCAGGTTCATTTCCAAACCTTTCAAGAGGTTAAACTCTTTGCAGTTACATATGCTTTTCCACATCTAGTTCTTGGTGCATGCTGAAATCTTTTCCACCTATTCCTTCTCATCCTCCTCGTGCACTTTTAACTAAGTAACATCTAGCCTTGACCTACTTCTTGCTATGAACCTCCTTATCCCTGAAATTCTTTTTACTACTCTAAAAGTTGGTCAATTGCATTTGCTATCCATTCCTACCTTCATCCATGACTAATGGACATTATACTTAATTAATTAATTAATTTTAAAATTGTTGGTCCATATATATCACAGGTTAGGTTTCATCTGCTCAAATCTCTAGCATCACCATTTTAGTTTTCTCATTAGTGTAATAAGGATTTAATTGTATTCCTAAGAGAGATGTAAAAACGAAGTGAAACAAAAAACTCAGCACATTGCTATTATTACTATCTTTGGTGTGTCGAATGAATGAAACTTACCTCTGCCCAATTACTATAACTTGTAAATTTCATATTTAATATCACTTCGGGTTTCCCTTGTAGCTCAGCTGGTAAAAAATCTGCCTGCAATGCGGGAGACCTGGGTTAGATCCCTGGATTGGGAAGATCCCCTGGAGAAGGGAAAGGCTACCCACTCCAGTATTCTGGACTGGAGAATTCCAAGGACTGTATAATTAATGGGATCACAAAAAGTCGGACACAACTGAGCGACTTCCACTTTTAATATCACTTCCGTCATAATGGTAGACACATATAACTATTTTGGTTATGGTTAAATATCTGTGAATTAGGAAGACAGCTACCCAAAGAAGTTGTATATGCAGTGATGGTGTCTTTCTAAATGTACATCAGGATTGTTCATTTTATTCCTGTACATAATATATAGGGAAATAGACATATGGGCTTTATGGAAATCCCTTTGGGAGCTGTCAAAAAAAAAAAAAAAAAAATCTGTTAGCTGGCAGACTGCCAAGGAAGACACACGATGCAGTAAAAACCAGTCAAAATAATGCTTCATTTGACATTGCAATCACAGATTCTTGGATAATGAGTCTAGCTACTTTTCTTGATGATGTGCTGGTCTTGGAGCACTCCGAAATTTTATTCAGAAGAACTTAGAAGTTGTATTTCTCATAATTAGCAGGTGTTGAATGGCTAGAATTGAATCTTTGGAAAATCAAGGTAAACTTGGTGGGTAAACATTGGAGTGTGCTATACTTGATGCATTAGTCTTATACTAATTTAGCCAACTTTTGAATCTGCAAATGAGTTATATATATATATACACATATATATATATAAAATCAAGGAGATTGCTCTTAATTGAGTTTTTAATCAAAATGATCAGAATGTTTAGAAATATGTTTATGAATATTGGTTAACCAAGAGAAAGATTTTATTCTTGTTTTCCATGGATTTTTTTGAACAGTGGGATGCCTTTTACTGTGTCTATCCTGGAACTTCATCATTGAACACGTGTCACGTTATGATGAATCATCAAATGTTGAATCAATTGGATTTTGTTGCACTTTTCCCCTGAACCAATATGAAGTGGCTGATGAAATCCAGCATGACAAATTACAAAAGCTGAGTCACCTGGGGTTGAGAAAAATCAGTATTCATTTGCTGTTTCCTGTAGGCGACAGAATGTGTTACAGTGAACATCCTGTAGCCTTAGCTGTTACTGTCTGGAGGGCGGGAGTGTCAGGAAGGGAACATAAAGGGTACTCACAGGACGTCTGCCAGTGAGAGGATCTGACTAAACAAAGATGATCACATGTAACTTACAGCATTTTCTCAATATACATTCTCCGCAAGCTTGTGCACAAATCTCTGTGTATGTCACCTCACCCGAGAGCAACTGAATCAAAGTTGCATTCTCTACTCCATACTGGAAATGCAAATACTCAAAAGTTGAGGAGGTTTTCCTCTGGATACTAGAACCAGTTGAGAGATGAAGATATATATTCATGTGAATAAGCTTGACTCTTGAAAGCCCAAACTTTGGCTTTTGCATGAGGCTGTTAGGTATTCAAGTTTTTGAGTACAGAGGTGTTTCAAAGGAGAATGCCTGCAGCCCTGTGACTCTGCCTTTTATTCCGGAGGGAGGTTAGCTCTCCCTGGACTGAATCATCTGCCTCCTATCCTGCATCTGACATAGGCTCCTTCCCCTGTCTTTCATGTTTTGAAATGAAACTGACAACCCATACAAAGCTGAAGAGACCCCTACAATTAAGCTTGAAAAGTCTTGGTCAAATATGCTGTTTCTTCTTGTTCCAATTTTATTCACAAACACAAGGAAAATGGCACATTTTGCTAAGTAATGCCTATCATGGCCGATGATAGACTTCTTTACAGAAGTTTAGTGTTTGGGGTACTCCTCTTTCTTCCAGTCAAGTAATATCTCAAATTCCCTTTCAACCAAGTCTAAAGGATCATGCAAGCATCTCTGTGACAGTGAAAAATCGCTCTATGATTTTGAAACGTATACAGAATTCAACTAGTTAGCATCACTCTGAAAGCCCTATGCTAGTCCGAGGCAGCATGATTCCTTTGCTGAATTATTACAGCAGAATTTCAATTACCACTCTGTTTCTGCCCTGACACCTCTTCAGTCTGTTTTTAAGAAGGAAGCTAGAGTTGTACTATTAAAGTGTGAATTAGCTCATCCCACTCTTCTGCTCAAGCCTTGCTATGACTTTTAATATTTGAGGGCCACCTGGATCCGCGTCTAGCATCTCTTCCACTTTCCCTCTCATGGGGCTGCATTGGATTTCTCTCTCTTCCTTTAAAGGTAGCAGAACCACTCCCAGAGCTTTTACATCACCGACCCCTCTGCACAGTGTGCCTCTGTAAGATGCACATAAGCTTCACTCTCTCGTCTCCTCTCAGTTCAGTGCAGTCGCTCAGTCGTGTCCGACTCTCTGCGACCCCATGAACCGCAGCACGCCAGGCCTCCCTGTCCATCACCAACTCCCAGAGTCCACCCAGAGTCATGCCCATCGAGTCGGTGACGCCATCCAGCCATCTCATCCTCTGTCGTCCCCTTCTCCTCCTATCCCCCAATCCCTCCCAGTGTAAGGGTCTTTTCCAATGAGTCAGCTCTTCGCATCAGGTGGCCAAAGTATTGGAGTTTCAGCTTCAGCATCAGTCCTTCCAATGAACACCCAGGACTGATCTCCTTTAGGATAGACTGGTTGGATCTCCTTGCAGTCCAAGGGACTCTCAAGAGTCTTCTCCAACACCACAGTTCAAAAGCATCAAGTTTTCGGCATTTAGATTCTCAGTAAAATCTTCCCTGATGTCCATACTTACAATTTTGACCCCATCCCTGACCCCATGTTACACTTTATTGTCTCCTTTGCTGTTGTACTTACCTAGGTTTTTATAAGTTCTTTATTTAATTGTCTGTTTTCCTCACTACAATGTAAGTTTTGTGAGGGCAGAAATTTTATTTCTATCCTCCTGGAAGGTACATTACAATCACTTACTAAATCTTGCTTTAGTGATCGAAAAGATATGTGAATTATTCTCATGTATATGAAAGGATATATGAATTATTCCCATGGCCTCTTCCTGAGAAACTGAAACAGTTTTACTGGAAAGAATTTGTATGCATAAAAATGTTAGAGATTGGATTTTATAACCCCTTGTTCCTATATAGACAGTCACCATTCTCCATGGCCCTCATGTGCACATATTTCAATTACCACAGATTAGTTAAATACCAGTCCCCAACAACAGGGTTCAGATTTCAGTTACTAGGATATATTAACTGTAGGTAATTATGTAAAGTGCAAGAGTGGTCGCTATTACCTTAGTCCCACAAAGCACTATGTAAATTTCATATCTGCATCTTCTTTAGTCCCAATCACAACACTTCTCTCAAAGCCTGTTGGAGATTGGTCATTCCACATGTGTCAATCAGTTCACGCACAGACACTGAACATGTATTTATAATGATTCTTTGACCCTGCTAATAAAGGCATGTGACATTTCACAAAAATAGGTCATTGAAAGAAAACATTGGCTCCAAAAAAGGAAAGCATAGGTAAAAAAGGAAAAGTGATATTACTAAAAGAGAAATTTGAATCACTGTAAGGGCTTCCCAGGCGGCACTAGAGGTAAAGAATCTGCTTGTCAGTACAGGAGACACCAGAGATGTGAGTTTGATCCCTGGGTTGCGAAGATCCCCGGGAGTAGGAAGTGGCAACCCAGTCCAGTATTCTTGCTGGAAAATTCCAGGGACGGCGGAGCCGAATGTGCTACAGTCCATGGGGTCGCAAAGAGTCGAACATGACAGAGCCTTCATGCAATAAGGGAATTGCAGAAGAAATAGCTGACCTTGGGAATGTTTATGCAACAGCTCTTTGAGAGTGTCTAGATAACCACCAGCAGAACAGAGTGAGGGCAACATAGAGATATAAAGGAAATTTGTTGTGAAGGAAAGCATGGAGAAAGTGACACTGGCAAAAAAAATCGCACTAAATGAACACTTGCAGGCATTTTATGTCATTGAAAGGGCAAAGGACAAAATATTAGCACTAATCAATCTAATTCAAGCACTAATTCTAGAAAGGAATATGACAACTTGCCAGGACATAATATGCTGGACATAAGATGCTATTTCTCTCTGTATCATAAATTACATGGTGAAAATATAAGCACTATCTAAATTACTGTTGATGAGTTATTTACAAAGAAATAAAACACTTTGTCAATGTTTCTATTGTTTTAAATCACAGCACACAGTACATTCAGTGCAGTACATTACATAGATGTCAGTTATATTTTAAAATTTTTCTTATACATTTATAACTGATAGGAAAAAAATACATTGTAACAAAGGATTTTAAAAGTCACAGAACAATTATTAAGATCACAAATTCCATGGTATTTGTTATGGTATTGTACTATTATGCAGAGTGAGAACTGCCTATAACTATTTCCCAATTTGCAGAGTTTTTTTATTATATTAATTGACATAAATTGGTAGAAGCACACTAGAATAGCATCTCACTACATAAATTTTAGGGACAAAGCTACAGAACTGAGAACATATAGTCTCTATTGAGCGCATGTTTTTATGCTAGTAGCCTCTAACCATGAAATCAGATAATTTGGAAGTCCCTTTCAATGTGTATTTTTCATCTGTAGAACTCTAGTAGGAACCTCTGAACCTTTTTACTCGTGAAACTTTAAACAAGGTCACAAATACCCAAGCCAACCCAATTTCAAACACTTTGATTGATACAGTCCCAGTGTTTCCTAAACTGACCTCTACCACTTGCCTGCGAATGCAGATGGAGGGTGGTCTGTAGATGGAAATTAAGGAAAATTAAATACATGTTAAGATTTTACTATTTGAAAGTACTTTATGCTGTGCTTAGTCCCTCAGTCGTGTCTGACTCTTTGCAACCCCATGTACTGTAACCCACCAGGCTCCTCTGTCCATGGGGATTCTTTAGGCAAGAATACTGGAGTGGGTTGCCATGCCCTCCTCCAGAGGATCTTTTCCAACCCAGGGATCGAACCCAGGTCTCCTGCATTGTATGCAGATTCTTTATGATATGAACTACCAGGGAAGCCCAAGAATACTGGAGTGGGTAGCCTATCCCTTCTCCAGGGAATCTTCCCCTCCCAGGAATTAAACTGGGATCTCCTGCATTGCAGGCAGATTCTTTGCCAGAGGAGCTACCAGGGAAGCCCTGAAAATACCTTATACACATAATTTAACTTGATACTCACCTTTCTTTATGGTCCAACTCTCACATCCACATATGACTACTGGAAAAACTGTAGCTTTGACTTGATGGACCTCTGTCAGCAATGTAATGTCTCTGCTTTTTAGTATGCTATCTAGGTTGCTCATAGCTTTTCTTCCAAGGAGGAAGCATCTTTTAATTTCATGGCTGCATCACTATCTGCAGTGATTTTGGAACCCAAGAAAATAAAATCTCTCACTCTTTTCACTTTTTCCTCATCTATTTGCCATGAAGGGATGGGACTGGATGCCATGATCTTAGTTTTTTGGGTGCTAAGTTTGAAGTCAATTTTTTCACTCTCCTCTTTCAACCCCATCAAGAGGCTCTGTAGTTCCTCTTCACTTTCTGCCATTAGAGTGGTATCATCTTGGAGTACTCACTCTACAAACAGTTTGTACAGTGTTCTTCAACTGGCATTTATCTGGACTTTTTTCATAATTGTATTGGGATTATGGGGTTTTCGTGGGAAGACGATAGGGGCAAAGTACTGTAATCATAACATCGTATCAAATGACACGACATCATTGGTGATGTTTCCATGGTCTTCAAACCAAGGTCATAATTACCATGTTTCTCCACTGCGAAGTTACTCTGCTCCCTCCTCCCACACTGTACCCTTCGGAAGGAAGTCACCACGCAGGCTGTACTTAAAGAGTAAGGAATTAATTATACATGAGCTCCTTGAAGGTGGAGTTTCACAAAAATTATTTGGGATTCTTCAGGATGGGAAATTTATCTATACTGCCCCCTGGCAACCACCTTTATTCTCCGTAACTCTGTTTTTCTTTTACTTGTTCAGTTTTTAGAGCCCATACGTAAGTGAAATCATACGGTGTTTGTCTCTCTCTCTCTGTCTGACTTATTTTGCTAAGCATAACCCCCTCTAGGGCCATCCATGTCACAAATGGTGAGATTTCACTCTTTTTTATGACTGAGTAATATTCCATGGGTCATGTATCAGTGTGTGTATATGTACATACGTACATACATCTTTATCCATGCATCTGTTAGTGAGTACTTAGGTTGCTTCCATATCTTGACTATTGAAAATAATGTTACATTAACAGGGATGCATATATCTTTTTGAATGAGTACTTTTGTTTTCTTCAGATTAATACTTAGGAATGAGATTGCTGGATTGCATGGTAGTTCTATTTTTCATTTTGAGGAATCTCCATAGTGTTTTTCTTATAGCAGTTCTTCCCGCTTTATATTCCCACCTATTGTGAACCAGGGTTCCCTTTTCTCCACATCCTTGTCAACCCTTGTTATTTGTTCTCTTTTTGATAATAACCATTCTTACAAGTGTGAGGTGATATCTCATTGATGTTTTAATTTACATTTCCCTAACAATTAGTGCTGTTGAGTGTATTATCATGTGCCTTTTCTTTGAAAAAGTATCTACTCAGATTCTTAGCCCATTTTTCAAAATTGGACTGTTGATGTTGAATTCTATGAATTCTTTGTATATTTTGGGTATTAACCCCTTATCATATATGTTATCTGCAAATATCTTCCCCCATTTAGTACTGACCTCTTATTTTATTGATAGTTTCCTTCACAGTGCATAAGATTTTTGGTTTGATATCCTCCCATTTGTTTATCTTTCCTTTTGTTTCCCTTGCCTGAAGAGACATGCCAATACATACACATACACACACACACACACACACACACACACACACACACGTATATATACACACACACACCTGTTTCAGAAAGTACTGCTTATGTTTTCTTACAGAAGTTTAATGGTTTCAGGTCTTTGATTTAAGTCTTTAATCCATTTCAAATTTACTTTTGTGCATGGTGTGAACAATAGTCCAGTTTTGTGTGTGAATATTTAGCTTTTCCAATACCATTCATTAAAGTGGCTGTCTTTTCCACATTGCATATTCTTGTCTCCTTTGTCATATACTAACTGCCCATTTAAGTGTGGCTTCCTTTCTGGGTTCCCTATTACGCTCCATTGATCCCTGTGTCCATTTTGTGCCCATACCATACTGTTTTGATGACTATAGCTTTTTAGCAGTACAGTTTGAAACCAGGGAGTATGATACCTCCAGCTTTGTTCTTTTTTCTCAAGATAGTTTTGGCTGTTCAGAACCTTTAGTGTTTTCTTACAAATTTAGAATTATTATGGTTCCGTGAAAAACTCCACTGATGTTTTGATAAGGATTGTACAGAATCTGGAGATTAACTTGGGTAGCATGTTCATTTTAACAATATTAACACTTCTATTCCATTAACACAGTATGCATTTTCATATCTCTGTGTCAGTAATGTCCTATATTTATCCGATTAGAGGTCTTTATCGTCTTAGTTAAATTTATTCCTAGGTATTTTATCTTTCATGTGATTGTAAATGGGATTATTTTCTTAATTTCTCTTTCTGATAGTTCTTTGTTACTGTACAGAAATGTAAAAAATTTCTGTATGATTTTGTATCATGTAACTTTACTGAATTCATTGATGAATTCTAATAGTTTTTTGTTGATATGTTTAGGATTTTCTATCCATGTAATCATATGATCTGCAAACTGTGATACTTTTACTTCTTTCTTTGCAATTTGGATTCCTTTTATTTATTTTTCTTCTCATTGCTGTGCCTAGGAATTTCAATACTATATTGAATAAAAATAGTAAAACTGAGTATCCTTGTCTTGTTCCTCGAAGGAAATACTTTTGGCTTTTCACAATTGAGTGTGATATTAACGTAGGACTGTCATATATTGCATTTCTTTTGTTGAGGTATGTTCCCTCTTTGGGAACTTTGTTCCCCAACTTTGTTGAGAGGTTTTTATCATAACTGGATATTGCATATGGTCAAAAGCTTTTTCTGAATCTGTTCAGAAAATCATATGCTTTAAAAAAAAAAAAAGAAAATCATATGCTTTGTATTCTTTGGTTTCCTAATGTGGTGTATTGTATTAATTGATTTGCAAATACTGATCCATCCTTGCATCCCTGGGAAAAATCTTACTTGATCCCGTTGTATGATCCTTTTAATATACTACTGCTAAATTTAGATCACTAATATTTTGTTGAGCATTTTTGCATGTATGTTCATCAGTGACCTTGCCTTATAGATTTTGTTTTTGGAATATCTTGCCTGGAAGGTAAGATATTGGTTTTGGAAACAGCACTGGTTTTGGAAGCAGTGCCTCCTTGAACTTCCTCTGACAGTTTTTGAAATGGTTTGAGAATTGTAGGTACAAACTCTTCTCGAAATGTTTAATGGCATTCACATATGAAGCCATCTGGTCCTGGACTTCTGTATGTTGAGATATGTTCTCTTTGACTTTTAAAAATGTATTTAATCAATTATTTTTAGAAATATATAGATATTTCTTTTACAATTTGACTTATAATAAAATTTCCCTTTTCCAAATTTGTTGCTTTATTTTTGTCCAGCTTTGGCCATTGGGAACTCTTACCATTGGCTTTTGTGTCCTTTTGACATCCTCCTTTTTTTTTTTTTTTTTTGTAGCACTTCTTTATTTTCTGGTATTATAAGATGCTCAAGGTGTATCTTGTGTATTTCATGATACTCAGTCCTAGAATTAGTTATTTCTCCATGCCCTAGCCCCGATTCCCTTTTTAGAGAAGAGTATTAGATACCAGTATTTGGATGACTGGTGTGGTCATTGCTGGTGGAGTTCTATTGCATCCAGTTTCTCTCAGTTATAGAATGAGGAAATATGTGTGTGTGTGTATATACACTAACTCAGATATATGCAAATATCTATAAATCATCCTGTTTGTCTGTGTGTCCATCTGTATCTATATTAAACTAAACATGAGTTCACATTGATGTATAATCAGTTATCACATGTATCCTTTTAGATTTCTTCCATTGGTTGTTTCTAGGATACCTGGCTCCCACCCTCTACATTTTGCTTGCTTGATTTTTTAAGTTCACTATCCATGTATAGCATTTTCCAGATTGATAGCCTATAATCCCATTATACTTAGGCCAGCTGATGAGAAGAGCCAACTCATTGGAAAAGACCTTGATGCTGGGAGAGATGGAGGGCAGGAGGAAAAAGGAGTGAGAGGCTGAGATGGTTGGATGGCATCACCGACTCAGTGGACGTGAGTTTGAGCAAACTCCGGGAGACGGTGAAGGACAGGGAAGCCTGGCGTGCTGCAGTCCGTGGGGTCACACAGAGTAGGATATGACTTAGTGACTGAAGAGCAACAATAATCGCATTAAAGAGAATTATCAATTATAATACAGTGCTTACATGTGGTTCTCTTTGCCTTTATTCTCAATCTCCACTAATTTTCTAAAAGATTTATATCAAGGACTTTCCCCCCACTCTTTGAGTGAGATTGTTTCATGTATTTGTGGTACAGTTAGATTTTATTGGTTACAGTTTGCATTCTATGCTAGGTCCTCCAAACCTCCTAAAAGACTTTTTTTTTTTCCTTTTAATTCTCATACATTAATTTTTGTTTTTGTCCTGAAAAGTTCTGTGGTTTTTGACAAATGTATAACTCCATGTACCCACTGTTACTATATCACAGAAAATAATTTCATTATATTACATATTTTTCTATTCATCTATTCAATTCTTCCTCCTTCTAATACCCTCCTAACTGCTTGTTAGGACAAGCAGTGCTATACTTATTGTCTCTGTAGTTCTGCTTTTTCCATAAAGCTATATAAGTGGAATAGTATAGTAGCCTTTCAGACTGGCTTCTTTCACTTAGAAATAAGAATTTATTCTTTATCTTTGTCTTTGCCTGGTTTGGTAGTTGATAGTTTATTGAAGGTGAATGGTATTCTGTTGTATGGGTATGTGTTAGAGTTTGCGTATCAATTCACTTGTTCAAGAACACCCTTATTGCTTCCACTTTGGGGAGATTATGGATAAAGTTTATATAAACATAGGTATGTAGGTTTCTGCCTGCAAATAGATTTTCACATATATTAGGTAAATACTTAGAAGTAGGGTTCCTGGCCCACATGGCAAACAATGCGCACTTTCTGAACAGTCTGCCAAACCACATACAAACAAGGGTTCCAGTTGCTCTATATATCCTTTGGCAAACTGTAGCATCACTTTTTAATTTTCACTTGTTATTATAGATGTGTAGTAGTATCACACTGTGGTTTTCATTTGCATTTCTCTAATGAAATATGCTGCTGAGAAAAATTTTATGTTTATTTTACATCTGTATATCTTCTTGAGTGAAGTGTCTATATAGATCTTTTGAACATTTTATGATTGGGTTATTTGTTTTCTTATTGTTTTTAAGTTTTTGTTTAATTTGAATATATGTTTTTATCAAATATTTTGTATGTATGTTTAAAATATATTTTTTAGTTTGAAGTTTATATTTTTATCTTTTTTTTTTCTATGCAGTGCTCTCAAATGAGTTCATTTTAAAATAAGTCTTAATGTAGAAACTAGAAGGGCAAAATTGAAGGAAAAAAGCTTTGGCTCTTGTGGTGATATTCTCAACTTACTTCCTCTTAGTTTTTTTTATTCCTTTAAATCTGCAATGATTGCTAGAATAAGTGACTTAATTTCACTGTTATGCTTTTTAGAATACTTGTATATATTTGAATTTTACTGGTAAGAATGACATTCAATATGGTTAAACCTTAAAGATTCACATATACATTTATAACTAAATATGAGTGGAATGAATATATTATGTTTGGAAAACAACTGGAATTTGGGATTTCCAGATTAAAATATCTGATTTTTTATTAATAATTTTTTCTATCTCAGATCATTTACTTTTGCTTTTTGAATCTCAGTTTCCTCAGATTCAATTTTACTAGGTTATCTCAAAGTGACTGTCTCATTCCAAAGTATTCTTTACCTTTTCCAGAGGTTAAGCTTTCAATAATTGCTAAGCTATTGTTCATGTTTCTGGTATGAAAGATGTTGGTATAGAGGAAAGAAAGAGAATAGGTAGATTTAGGAAGACATTATTGTAGTTCTTAAGAATATTGGATATTGTAGGCCTTTTTTCCTAATATTATCTTGACTTACTAAAATGAAATATAACTGTAAATACAATTTTAAAAATAAAATATTGTTGTTTGCCAGATTACCAAATAATGTCATTTAATAATGTTTGTTTTGTGTAACTAGCTTGTATTCCTATTTAGCTTGCTCTTTTGTAATATGTTTAAATATATCTTGATTTATCAGTGTGGTTTATGAAATGATATCTAACCCTAGAATCAGTGAAGCCATCCTATTTAGCTTGCTCTTTTGTAATATGTTTAAATATATCTTGATTTATCGGTGTGGTTTATGAAATGATATCTAACCGTAGAATCAGTGAAGTCATTTGCTTAGTTGATATCCTTATAACTTAGTAAGGATTATTATTAGTATCTCTTGAGGTTTTGCTACATTGTTTCCAGATACATTTTTTTTTCCAATTCTCACGATACCCTTTGAGATCCATTTTTATAGATAAGGAAACTGAAGATTATAAAGTACAGGTAAATTAATAAAATTGGCTTTAATTTTTTTGTTTTTAGTCTATCCATTAATCTCTACATAATGATTTTAATATGGGAGTTACAAGCACCAGGGCGCCTGGGTCAGGCAGATAACTGTAAGTGATTCTGAGTGCATGAAAGAAAGACAACAAAGAGAACAAAAGCAAAGCCTCATAATAAACAGCAGCTGATAAACAGCCTTAGATCATTCTTGCTCATTTAAAGATAGAATTTGTTTTTTCAAATGCATAAGAATGCTTCCTCTTTCTCCTACTTCTCATTCTTCTTATGACAAAAAAAAGAAACATAAATTCAGACATGTATTTGAAATATTCATATTATTCAAAGTTTGCAACAAATACAAAAATTTTTATGACAGTTTGGTGGACCAAATCACAGGTGTTGTCTAGCTGTAGCCTGTGTGCTAGTAGTTTCTGACATGTGATCTAAGGAGATAGCGGGAAGAAGTGGACTGCTATTTTGACTAACTAATATGTCTGTACTGGGCTAGTGCCTTTCACAGAGCATGGTTATGCCATGCTGGGCCTAGAGTGTTGCTGTGCTCATGTTTTATCACTTCCTTACAGTATCTGTATTTTATTTATGGTGGGAATATCCATCTCAAAGGGTATTGGGAGGATTAATTGGGAAAACACTTCTAGAAATACTATAATAAGACCTCCATTGTGCTCATGTTTTGTCACTTCCTAACAATATCTGTGTGGAATAAAATACATAAGACTGTGAGTTCCTGACCCCCATGACCTATACTAGCAAGAAAAATTAAATCACTGAAAATGTCACTTTCAGATGTTAAAAAAGATGTTTAGAATTAAATTAGGTCTGATTTATTTTAACACACTTTCTCAACTTTTCATAAAAGATAAAGGATTAAAAAGGCAATAAAATGAAAGTCTTCCTGATTGATGTTTCTTGTCAACAACCATTAAAAGTAAAACTTCAGATGCCTGACATTATACTGAATATTTCATAGTTACACATGCTGACTTCCAGAGCTCTTGGTACATCTTATCAGTTTTAGTATGTTGGCCCATAAATACCTTTCAGTTAAGGATGCACATAATATCTTATTTTATTGATGGGGAATTGATAGCCAAAGCAGTAAAATAACTTCCTGAAGTCGAGCATACATACATACATATATATATGTGTGTATATGTATACACACACACACACACACACACACACACACTTACATATACCAAGTAATTAGGAATTCTAAATTCAACTATTCAAATATTACAGAAGCATTTTTAATATTTTTACCTATTTTCAAAAACAAGATTATGGGCAATCAAAAACACCAATCAAATTTTAAAGTGTCCAGGTTAGTTCATTTTAATTACAGAGCAGGAAAAGTTAGATGATTTGGGGAGATAAGTGTATAAGAATACACAGAATAATAGTGGCCTTAAACTATAGCCGTGTTTGCGTGTGTGTGCGTGTTGGTGTCACACGAGTCACAGTTAGGATTTCCATAGCAGATAATTTTCTCTGGCTCAGAAGTTCATCTAGCTATCCTTTCACATTTATCTACTTGATCTTATAGCTTCTTATTGTTAATGGCCTCATTTGTTTTGCCAGGCTGCCTATTCTGAATCCAATTGAAGAAGTAATTTCTATTGAATGATTTCTTTCATTTTCATTTATCAAGCTAACTGGTTTCTGATTTTTTAATTATTGTACTATGAACTTCCTTCCCATCCAAGTTCACATCAAGATTTAGAGAGATTGAAGGCCCTTTAAACCACCTTTAAAAAAAAGTAAAGACACCTTTGGTCACTTCTTTCCCTGTGGATGCACTTTTTTCTCTGAGTTAAGTACCTCACATTATCAAGCTACTGCATGTGTCCATCAGAAGGTATATCTGTGAATTTAACCTAGTAGTCATTAAATAGTCTGGACTGTATGTGTTATAATTTGGGAAAGTAGCATATTTATTTCCATTTGTGATTTGGCAAAGTATGACAGCTTTTGCAAGGCATCTAGTTTTATTTAAATAATATGATAAAAAGCAACATTATCTCAAATCATACTGGCATATTTTTAATAGTTGAAAAACTGCTTGGATTTTGATTATTAAAGGAGAATCCTAAAATGACAAAATTCTGTAATCATATATCTCACTAAATAGTCTACATAGTACTATCTCAATATAGTATATTTTAAAAATCGTCCATTTCTATAACTGTCAGAACTAAACCACTAATCCTAATTTTGTTTTTATGTATAATAACTTCCTATACAGTTGTAATTGAGAAATTTATATGAACTAAATTATGTTTAACTTTAATATATATTTTTTGCATTATTTTATTTATATTGAAACAAGAAAGCCACATTTTTAACATTGCTCTTATGTTTCTTGGTAATCTGTAATGTTTGTCACATTCTCAATGTCAAGTAAAGTCTGCTTAATACTTCAGTTACAATTTAAAATAATTCATTCTCCTTTATCTTTGTATTCAGAACTCACCTTACCTTTGTTAAGCTGTTGAATAGTGGATATAGAGTTTTATTGTTTTTTTTTTTTTCCTGTTTAGGCCACTTAATTTTCTTTTCCATAAGACAATCAAGTGTGTTCCACTTGTTTTGGTTTTTAGAGACCTTGTCCCTTTCTCTTTAACCCTCAAAAAAGGAGAAAAATACTATTTCCAACAATCTGTGATCTCTCACTTTAAGACATGCTGTGTTAGCAATGAATGTCTAGATTTGCAATATGTTAGGGTTATTAGGAGGATCCTTAGAAAGAAAAGAGGATAAATTGAAGAATAATGAAGTTGGCACAACTGCAAGTTGAGATCTTCATACAGTCTTACGTAAAAACAAAACATTATCCATGATAGAAAGGAAAGAAACTAAAAAGAAAAAAAACAAACAAAAAAACAAACCAGTAAGTTAAAAAGAGAATACTGAGTTGTTTACCAAACTGAACCTTAATTGGGATTCGAACTCCTCAAGGGCTCTGTGAATGCACTGATATGCGTAGTGGTGGTGGCTGAGGAACTTCATTGCCTCTGGGTTCTTTGGAAAGGGTTTGTTATTGTTGCTCAGTTGCTAAGTCTTGTACAGCTCCTTGCCACCCCATGGACTGAAGCATGTCAGGCTCCTCTGTCCTCCATTATGACCTGGAGTTTGATCAGATTCATTTCCATTGAGTTGGTGATGCTATCTCACCATCTCATCCTCTGATGCCCCCTTCTCCTTTTGCCTTCAATCCTCCTCAGCAGAAAGGTAAGGTGGTCTAGTATTCCCAGTTCTTTAAGAATTTTTCAGTTTATTGTGATCCACACAGTCAAAGGTTTTAGCGTAGTCAATGAAGCCAAAGTAGATGTTTTTTCTGGAATTCCCTTGCTTTCTCCACAATCCAACGGATGTTGACAATTTGATCTCTGGCTCCTGTACATCTTTGAAGCCCAGCTTGTACATCTGGAAGTTCTTTGTTCACAGACTGCTAAAGCCTAGCTTGAGTGATTTTGAGCATAACCTTGCTAGCATGTGAAATGAACACAATTATACAGTAATTTGAACATTTTTTGGCATTGCCCTTCTTTGGGAGTGGAATAAAATTAACCTTCTCCAGTTCTATGGCCACTGCTGTGTTTTCCAAATTTGCTGGCATATTGAGTGCAGCACTTTCACAGCATCATCTTTTAGGATTTTAAAAAGCTCAGCTGGAATTCCATCACCTCCAGTAGCTTTGTCCGTGGTAATGTTTCCTACACCCCACGTGATTTCACACTGCAGGATGTCTGGCTCTAGGTGAGTGACCATACCATCATGATCCTCTAGTTTATTAAGACCTTTTTTGTATAGCTCTCTGTGTATTCTTGCCACCTCTTAATCTCTTCTGCATTTGTTAGGTCTTTACCATTTCTTTCCTTTATCTTGGCCCTCTTTTCATGCAATGTTCCCTTGATATCTCCACTTTTCTTGAAGAGATGTCTACTCTTTCCCTTTCTACTCTTTTCCTCTATTTCTTTGCCCTGTTCATTTAAGAATGCCTTCTCATCTCTCCTTACTATTCTCTGGCTTCTCTTCTTTCCTTAGCTATTTGTAAAGCCTCCTCAGGCAAACACTTTGCCTTCTTTCATTTCTTTTGCTTTGGGCTGATTTTTGTCATTATCTACTGTACAATGTTGTGGGCCTCCATTCATAGTTCTTCAGGCACTCTGTCTCTACCAGATCTAATCCCTAATTCATCACCTTCACTGTATATGACCTACTATGACACAAGGGATTTGATTTAGATCATACCTGAATGGCCTAATGATTTTCCCCTCTTTCTTCAATTTAAGTGGAATTTTGCAGTAAGGTGCTCATGTTCTGAGCCATAATCAGCTCCAGATCTCGTTTTTGCTGACTGTATAGAGCTTCTCCATCGTAGGCTGCAGAGAATATAATCAATCTGATTTCAGTATTGACCATCTGGTGATGTCCATGTGCAGAGTTGTATTGCTGGAAGAGGGTGTTTGCTATGACCAGCGTGTTACTTTGACAAAACTCAGTAATCCTTTGCCCACCTTCATTTTGTACTCCAAGGCCAAAGTTGCGTGTTGCTCCAGGTATCTCTTAACTTTCTACGTTTACATTCCAGTCCCTGATGATGAAAAGGACATCTTTTGGGGGGTCTTAGTTCTAGAAAGTCTTATAGGTCTTCAATTTCAACTTCCAGTCAGCTTCAACTGCTTTGGCATTGATGGTTGGGGTGTAGACTTGAATTACCATGATGCTGAATGGTTTGCCTTGGAAATGAACTGAGATTGTTCTATCATTTTTGAGATTGCACCTAAGTACTTCATGTTGGATTTTTTTTGTTGACTGTGTGGAGTACTCCATTTCTTCTAAGGGGTTCTTGCCCACAGTAGTTGACATAATGGTCATCTGAATTAAACTTGCCCATTCCCATCCATTTTAGTTCACTGATTCCTAAGATAACAGTGTTCAATTTTGCCATCTCCTGCTTGACCACATCCAGTTTACCTTGATTCATGGACCTAACATTCCAGGTTCCTATGCAATATTGTTCTTTACCGCATCAGACTTCACTTTCACTACCAGATACATCCACAGCTGAGTGCACAGAAAGAAGTTCCTTCTTTGGCCCATCTGCTTTAATCTTTCTGGAAATTATTAGTAATTACTCTCTGCTCTTCCCTAGTAGTGTACTGGACACCTTTCGACCTAGAGAGCTCATCTTCCTGCGTCATAATTTTTCTTTACATCCTGTCTCTGGGATTCTCCAGGCAAGAATACTGGAGTGGGTTGCCATTTCCTTCTTCAGTGGACCATGTTTTGTCAGAACTCTTCACCATGACCTGTCCATCTTTGGTGGCCCTGTATGCCTTGGCTCATAGCTTCACTGAGTTACACAAACCCCTTTGCCATGAGAAGGCTGTGATTCATGAATGGTTGGGAGGGATAAGAAGATGGAAATATGCTGACTTCTGCTCTTACACGAGCTCCAAAGACAGTGCCTAATTCCTGTGAGAGTGATTCTAACCATAGCAGACAGAAATGTTTATATGAAACAACCTATAAGATTCAGGACACGCAGATCAGGCTGGTGATTTTTCCTCCACAGTCACGAGTCTCTCTCACTCCACTGTTCTGTGTTTCTCTTCCAGTTTTAAGAAACTTTTTGATTGAATCTGGCTTCCCTGGACAATCCAGGGTAATTTCTCAATTTTAGAGCCAGCTGTTTTCTAGCCTTAATTCCATCTGCCAGCTAAATTCTCCTTTGCCAGGCAACTTAACATATGCCTAGTTTCCTGGGATTAGGAGACAGACCTTCTTGGAGGAGGGGCAGAATTATTCTGCTTTACCACAACTTTTACCTCTTCTTCAAGAGAACCGTGTGGTCTCTGCACTGACACAATTGTTTGGATTAGCTATCACAGGCTTTTCCATTTAGAGGGTGACTTAGGGAGGAAAGAAGAACTAACTATAACCTCTATTGTACTTTTGTTAGTAAAGTATAGCCCCACTTCCCATGGACACTTTAATTCTATCAGAACACTGAAATATTATATTGATTTTTAAAGAGTGAGACAATTTATTGCTAGCTCCAGATGCCCCTTGTGTACGCAGTACACATGCATACAGCTGAAGGTGATGTCACTAGTGAGGAAGGGGCATTTTCTCAGAGAACAGGATCAGCAAGTTGGCACTGACCTTGTTGATAGAGAGATGCCACTCAAGTAGGTTGTAGACATCAGTAAGGTGACCAGTGCAACACCTGAGTAATTTTCCTCTGCATGGGTCTGATCCTTGTTAGATTACAGAAATAAGTGAGGGAGATTTTGAAAGGAATCCCAAGAGAAGTTGTATTAATATTATACTACTCTATGATTATACATTTTACAAGGTGCACTGAATCTTTTTCATAGCAGTATTATTAAGTCAACTTTCATGGTGTGCTCCATTCACAAATCTTTTATTAGAAGGTTACTGAAAGAAAGGAAATAAGGCTGTCTCTCTCTCTCTTCTGATCCAAGTTAAGCCCTTGGATGTTTATTTCTGATCATTCCACTTCCTCAAGTTCTCTTTTGTCATGTTATTATAAGTGTCACATTTATTATTTACACTTTAGATAATTCTTAGATAGTTACAGATAATTAGGAAAGACAGTTTTTGTGAACTGCTGTCGTATTTTCTACAAATCTTCCTTTTTTCTTCTATGGATATTTAACCCTATTTTATTCAAAGAATTGTAAATTCAAGAAGCGCGGTGTTTCTCTCATAGTTTTGGTAGGTAGGGGGTTTCCTAGGTGACTCCACCTGCCAATGTGGGAGACAGGGGCGGGTTCCATCCCTGGGTCAGGAAAATCCCCTTGAGTAGGAAATGACAAGCTGCTCCAGTATTCTTGCCTAGAGAATCCCATGGACAGAGGAGCCTTGTGGGTGACAGTCTATAGGGTTGCACAGAGTTGGACATGACAGAGCATGCATGTGTTTTTGTAGGTAGGGATGTGGATGTGTTTGGGGACATCAGAGAGAATGTGCAGTGGTCTTTAAGTACCTGGCAAACTGCCTGCCATATGCAACATAGTCCTTTATTTCTAGGCCCCACCCAAATAAAATGTCCAAACTTGTAATTTAAAAATGAAGAAGTTCACATGCTTTCATTTGCCTTGTCCTGCTTTCGATCTGTTACTGGAATTCCTTGGTAACCACAGAAAGGCCCTAATGAGAAGCTGCCATGGCAATCTTAAGAATTCTACTGAAGTCTTCCATGTAAAATTCATTAGGGCTGTGTTATCGCATGGAGTTCATCTTGTTTAAAACACTGTCATTATTTCTCTTTGTCTTCATAGAATGAAAAGTCAAGACTTCTGCCTTTCGAAAATATCTTCTCTCATACTTGACTCGTTAACTGGAAGCACATTTTTATATTTTTGATCCTTACAAGCTACAGAAGTTCAGGATCATTGATTCTCTCCATAATGCCAGATGCTTTGCAAACTACAAGGCAGCCACAAATTCTGGGGATTCTGCGGACAATTATCTGCTCCATGGAGACTCTCCTCACAGGGCTAGTTCTCTACAGAAGCACCATTGTCAGGGAGCTGCCATAGAGACCACGTCTTTAGAAACCAGGAGGAGTCTTTGCAGGTATTCTGTGTGTCATTTGCAATGTTCTTATCTTGATGCTCACGACCATTTGTACAGTGCAATTTCTTTCTAAGATGCTTTGTATGTTCCATTCAACTGGCTTACAGCCTCAGTTTGGAACTTCCAGAGTCCAGGAAATAAACTTTGTATGTCACACACTTTATTTCTTAAAGAAAATGAACAATATTTCTCAGTTATTCTAAGGTCTGTCTTTTTCCATTCCTTTCCATCAACCCTCACATTTCTTCTTCTTATGGTCTTCAGTTATATATTAATTTTTTAACAGCAGGATCTTTATCATTCTTATACTTTTCCCCTACCTTGCATAGCATCTGTCATAATTCAAGTTACAGGGTAACAACTCAGTGAAAATAAAATTTATCTCTTATTTTCTTTCTTTCAAAAATAGTTTCTATGTATGATTTCAGTATGGGCACAGATGTAAAGAATTACTGGGTTGAAATGATCATGTAACTTACTAATTCTTAGAGTATGAAACAATAAGAATCACTTAGAAAAGGAAAGATGGGAAAGAAGGACAAGGGAAAAGAATGCATATGGAGTAAATGATACCCTTTCCTAATGGTTAAAAGAACTATTATTTTATTTGATGATTCTCAGTGTGGCCATAGGCATGCAGCATTGGCATTATCTGAGAACTTGTCTCAAATATTAATTTTTGAATCCTGCTCCAAACTGGCTGAGTTAGAAACTGGGGGGCTGAGGACAAGCAATCTGGTTTCTGATGAGCTTTGTGGTGATTCTGAGGCATGCACGTGTTTGAAAATGACTGAAGTCCAAACCCCTGCATTTGCACATAGAAAACAGAGGTCAGAGAAGTTATGCAGTGGTTCAAGGTCACACAAGTATGCTTGTTCATCTAAGTGTGCCTGTTTACATTTCTGGTTCTCCTTTACCACATGACCAGAGAACTGGTTTCAAGTTTACTTGTGATTTTGCAAGCTAATTATTGCACCTCCCTGAATTCAACGTATTTGTGGAGTAAGTTGCCATTTCCTTCTCCAGGGAATCTTCCCGACCCGGGAATCGAACCCAGGTCTCCCGCATTGTAGACAGACGCTTTACCGTCTGAGCTAGTAGGGAAGTCCCAACATATTTGTAGAATACTTAAACGTATGAACAGCAATCACTGAGAATGTACAATAAGCATACGTATAACACTTAGAAATTTGAATTGGCTGAATGATTTCTGAATATTCAGTTCTCAGCCTTCTATTATGCTTCATTTGACAATTTGCTTTTTAAGACCTAAAATCTTTTTGCATTTAGAGTTAATGTAAAATTAAAGCAGAGCTGCTTAAATTATATTTTCTTTTATTAAGACATTTTGATTCTTTTTTGATAGCATGCTATATTTTCACAAAACTCATCCCCCTACTCTCACATGGAAGCTCCATAAAAACTTATACTCCCTTTGTGAACATCTTTCTATAATATGGATTTTTGTTTTGTTTTTATTTATACAGCTCTGCCTACTGGTTATGTTTATATTTACTTGAACTACTTGGTAGGAGAGTGCCTACATGAATACTCCAGAAACGAACATGAGAAAAATGAAGCCCTAACTATTCTTTCAGTAGAAATAACACTTTATTGATGCTGAAAATTGCACTATAATTTACCTGCTGTGGATGACTACATGTGCATCTTTTCCTCCTGTTTTTTTATACACATCAAGAGGGGGAAAAAAAAGTATTTTCTTTGTGAAATAAGATTTCCAACAGAAGAGACCTGCTAACCACGGCTAAAACTTTTCAGAAAATAACTTAGCATCAGGAAGTGACATGTTTTCTACCATCTTGAAAATTCCTTGGGATCATTTTGTAAGTGTCAACACTACCACATGTGAGTGAGGTCATGAAGCACTCTGTATTGTGGTTAAGAGTTTGGTTTGAGAAAGTTGGTAAGCAGAATATTGTTCTGGCTCCCCACAAAGATGTCTACGTCCTAATCCCAGGAACCTAGGAATACTTTATCTGGCAAAGGGGAATTTAGGTGGCAGATGGAATTAAGGCTGCCAATCAACTGGCACTAAAATAAGGAGAGTGCCCTAGGTTGTCCAGGTGAGCCCAATGCAATCACAGGTGGAGTGGAAGAGAATAGCGTGGTGAGAGGGAGATGTGACTATGGAGGAAAAATCGGAAATGCAGTGTTGTTGGCTCTGAAGCTAGAGAAAGGGGCATGAACCAAGGGAGGTGGGCAGCTTCTAGAAGCTGAAAAAGGCAAGGAAACCGGTTCTCCCCTAGAGTCTTCAGACAGGAGTAGAGCCCGGCCAACACAACCATTTTAGACCAGTGAGACCCACACAGGGCCTCGAACTTAGAGAAATGTAACATAAATGTTTGTTGTCTTAAGTGCCACTAAAATTGTGGCTGTTTGTTATAACAGCAATGGAAAATACAGGAAATAATACAGATTTGTATTCAAATCTCAGCTCTACCACCTACTAGGTACATCCATGAGCTACTTTCTTAAACCCTGAGCTTCAGTTCATTTGTCAACAAAATGTGTGTAGAATAAGTGCCTATTGATAACATTGCTTTAGGAATTTAGTAAGAAAATGTTTGTAAATTGCTTGTCATTGGCCATAGAATATGTACATATCTGTTGTTATATATAAAAGCAGAAGTTTTTTATATGTGAGAAAAGCAAATAGTTTCTGAAAACAATGGGTCCTCTTGTTGAATCTTGTGTACTTCAATAGTAAATTTTTTTAAAAAGTAAACTTCTCTTCAAAATGATTACATAAGTAAACCACTGGAAATCAACAAGATAAGCCATTAAATTAGTTTTATTTCTTTTTGAGTGAGAAATAAACTTTAGAATAAATCTAGTCTGGTTAACTAATCACATTTTAGTTTGAATGGTGTCACAGATATCATTTTTCATTGACTTAGAAGTTTTTTAAAAAATGCCCCTCAGGTAATAGATCAACACACGTTTGTATTTTGTTAGAGACTTTATTCTACTTGAAGATACAAGAACAAATAATCTCCAACTTTGGATCTGTTAGGTACTGGATTTCTCAATCCAGGTGGCCTTGGGGGAAAAGAGGTGGAGGAAGGTGTATCTGCTTCTTAACCATTTTTCTCTCAGTTACGCATCTCATCTGTGATTAGAGGAGTATTCACATAGCCCCATTCAGATGTAAGAGGAGATACAAAATCTGGTCCTCAGCTTGAGCACTATCTAGTGACAACTGTAAATTATGGAAAGAGGAGCATCCCATCTTGGTGAGCAATTAAGGTATGTCAAACTCCTTACTGTGGAGGAGTAGAAACCTAAAAGAGAGCCTGGAATACACTTACCAAGGACCTAAATCTGTGCACTACATTAGATTTTTCTCATCATCCTAAAGGGTATGCAATGTAACCTCCATTAGTAAAACTCCCATTGTGCCATAGTCTTAAGATGTGACAATTGCTAAAACAAATAAATAAGGCATATAAAATCATTTTACTAATATGTACATTAAAACATTTTGGCAATCATGTCTGCCATTTTGTATGTGTGCAATTTATGTTAGCAGAATTTCAATATGCATTAGTGCCATTCAAATAGAAAGTATTTATTTAATGTTTATTTGGGAAGGAGATCTTTAAAACCAATAAATATTTACATGATCCAAGAAAAGATAAATATTTTCTTTTCAATGACTTGCAAATAAATAAATAAGAGTTACCTTTTAATTCAATATTAACATCACAATTTATGAGGTTTACCTAAAGCATAATTATTGCTGGTAATTAGGAGACATGAGATTTCAGTTTTGTAGAAAAATTCATTTCTTGGAAATGTAATGCAATCTGTTGTTTACTCATCATTAAACATATGTTGTTTTGGTTAATTCAAAGCAAAAATAAAGGCCTGATCTCAAGTATACTTAATTTATTTGCCAGGTTTTAAATATATTCCCACTTATCTTAGCATGACATTTATTTGTGTATGCTCCTTTTAGCTTATTTTTAGAAGATGAATAAAGGCCTTAAGGAACTACCCGTGCTTTATATTCCTCTGTTTCTTTCAAGATTTTCTTTTTGCTTGAAGCAAGAAGTGATATATTAAGCATTCAACAAAAGAAAGTCAGAAAAAGATAATATAATCTGTGGAAGGAAGTTGAGCTTGATGATGTTTCATTAAGATTTCTCATTTACATGGGAATCTTCAAAGATGTATATATATTTTTTTAAAAAATTGCAGAAGAAATTTTAACTGCAATCAAGTACAATCACTGTCCCATTTAAGCCCTGTTACCCTTTATCAGGCATTCCCTCCTAAACACAGATATACATAGACTTGCTTTGATGCTACGCTTTTTACAATTTTAAAAATGTTTTAAAAATTGTATTTTAATATTTTAAAAATTCTAAAGTGAAAGTCACTCAGTCCTGTACAACTCTTTGGGACCCTATAATCCATGGAATTCTCCAGGCCAGAATACTGGAGAGTATAGCCATTCCCTTCTCCAGGGGATCTTTCCAACCCAAGGATCAAACCCAGGTCTCCCTCAGTGCAGGCAGATTCTTTACCAGCTGAGCCACCAGGGAAGCCCCAGAATACTAGAGTGGGTAGTCTATCTCTTTTCCAGCAGATCTTCCCGACCCAGGAATCAAATCAGGGTCTCCTGCACTGCAGGCAGATTCTTTACCATCTGAGCTTTCAAGGAAGCCCCGATCCTTAGAAATAATTGCACTGTTTCAGGAAAAGGTAAACTTCCCATCAATTAAATCAGAGAATATTCCTAGACTCTGCAGTTTTGCCTCCAACCTTCACTAGGGGCACCTTGTTATGACATGCTTTTAGATAAACTACAAGTTGTTAGTTCATCTACAGATCTTTATGCATTGTGATTACAGCTTCAATATTGCATACGTGTTCCTCCTGAGTTTTTAGATGTCTTTCCACGTGGAAACTCCAGTAGAGATGTCTCTGTATAGCAGATGCTTTTAAGCATCGTGGGGGGTTGTAACAGAGAGTGACCTAAGTTTTTGAACTTAACTGGGATTCTCCTTTAGTGAATTCTGTTCTTCATACCTTCCTTTGAGAGATAAGGGGCTGGTCAGGATTATTTGAAAGAAGAGGAGTCTATTTTACTTTCCATGAAATGAGTTCATCTTGGTAGATGAAAACTTTTCCAAAGAAAATGACTGCTGAGAGATTTTCTGGAAACCATTGATTTGCTCTAATCATGTCCCCTTTCAAGTTGTCTCCTGCTGTTTGGATGATTCCACACACTCTTTTTCAACCTGGTAACAGGGATCTGCATATTCGTGATTCTCAGGTCTCAACCCAAGATATTTATTGCAGGATGAGGCTAGATGAAATTGGAACAAAACTGGTACAATAAGTAACTCAAATGTTCATATGTCTTACATTTTTGATCTCATTCATCAAAAATATTCAGGTAATATGCTATTAAAATATCTTGATGTGCAACTGTCTCATCTCATTGGGTCATTAGCAATAAGAAAATTTTACTTGTATGAATCAAAAATATTCTGATCAGCCTGGATAGGAACAGAGGGAAGGTTGTTGGGTTCAGCATTTCTGTCAGTCTTTTCGATTTTAGCCAACTGAATGGTATAAAATGGTATCTCATGAAGATTTTCATTAATATTTTCCTTATGACTAATATTATTAAGAAGTTTTTCACATGTTTGTTGACTATTTCTAATTTTCTGTTATACTTGTTTCTCCTAGTCTTTTCTCATATTTAAAATTGGCTGTTTGTTTAGTTGTGAGATTTCATCATATATTCAGAATAAGAACGCTTTTTTAGATATACATATTGCAAAAGTGTTCCCTATCTGTGATTCATAACAGGGTCTTCTGATGAGTAGAAATTATAAATTTGAAGAAGTCTAATATATAATTATCCTTTAAGTTTTATAGTTAATGCTTTTTTATCCTCTCTTAAGAAATATTTACCATTCAAGCTTTTAAAAGAAATATTACCTATTCAAGAAATATTTACCTAGTCAAGCTCTTCTTCTGTATTGTCTTCTTAAGGCTTTATTTTTTTAATTTTAAGTTCAGGTGTATAAATCAGTTTTGACATTAAGGTGGGAGGCAGGGGTCGAGATTCAACTTTCCCCACCTATATATCCAAAGAATGTATCTCATTTTTTCCCCTGGACTCTCAATTTTGTTCAGTTTATCAAAATATCTAGCCTTATGCCAATATCACATTTTCTTGATTATATAGCTTTATAATAAGTCTTTCAAACAGTTAGTTTAAGTCCTCCAATTTTGTTCTTCTTTTTTTTTTTTTCCCATTTATTTTTATTAGTTGGAGGCTAGTTACTTCACAATATTGTAGTGGTTTTTGCCATACATTGACATGAATCAGCCATGGATTTACATGTATTCCCCATCCCGCTCCCCCTCCCACCTCCCTCCCCATCCCATCCCTCTGGGTCTTCCCAGTGCACCAGCCCTGAGCACTTGTCTCATTCATCCAACCTGGGCTGGTGATCTGTTTCACCCTTGATAATATACATGTTTCAATGCTGTTCTCTCGAAACGTCCTACCCTCGCCTTCTCCCACAGAGTCCAAAAGTCTGTTCTGTATTTCTGTGTCTCTTTTTCTGTTTTGCATATAGGGTTATCATTACCATCTTTCTAAATTCCATATGTATGTGTTAGTATGCTGTAATGTTCTTTATCTTTCTGGCTTACTTCACTCTGTATAATGGGTTCCAGTTTCATCCATCTCATTAGAACTGATTCAAATGAATTCTTTTTAATGGCTGAGTAATATTCCATGGTGTATATGTACCACAGCTTCCTTATCCATTCATCTGCTGATGGGCATCTAGGTTGCTTCCATGTCCTGGCTATTTTAAACAGTGCTGCGATGAACATTGGGGTGCACGTGTCTCTTTCAGATCTGGTTTCCTCGGTGTGTATGCCCAGGAGTGGGATTGCTGGGTCATATGGCAGTTCTAGTTCCAGTTTTTTAAGGAATCTCCACACTGTTTTCCATAGCGGCTGTACTAGTTTGCATTCCCACCAACAGTGTAAGAGGGTTCCCTTTTCTCCACACCCTCTCCAGCATTTATTGCTTGTAGACTTTTGGATAGCAGCCATCCTGACAGGCGTGTAATGGTACCTCATTGTGGTTTTGATTTGCATTTCTCTGATAAGGAGTGATGTTGAGCATCCTTTCATGTGTTTGTTAGCCATCTGTATGTCTTCTTTGGAGAAATGTCTGTTTGGTTCTTTGGCCCATTTTTTGATTGGGTCATTTATTTTTCTGGAATTGAGCTGCAGGAGTTACTTGTATATTTTTGAGATTAATCCTTTGTCTCTTGCTTTGTTTGCTATTAATTTCTCCCAATCTGAGGGCTGTCTTTTCACCTTGCTTATAGTTTCCTTTGTTGTGCAAAAGCTTTTAAGTTTCATTAGGTCCCATTTGTTTATTTTTGCTTTTATTTCCAATATTCTGGGAGGTGGGTCATAGAGGACCCTGCTGTGATTTATATCAGAGAGTGTTGTTCTTCTTTCTGTAACCTTGTTGTGGCTATTCTTATTTCTCAGCATGCTGGCTGGGTTATTAAGTTCTTGTCTTTTAATTAAATCCTGACTCTTCTCTATCTTTTCTGTGACGCTGAACATTTGATTCTGCAAAAATACATTTCTCCTTTGCCTGGTATGTCCTTGTTAAGTTCTGCCAACAGGGTGCTCTAGAGAGAGACTGCAAGGTTAGAGGCGCTATGCATAACTTTGCTTTTGTTTTGTTTTCTAAAAAACTTCCTGAAAGCCTGCAGTTCTAGACAGAGCACTGGAGAATCTCCACAGGGGCAGCAGAGCCATTCCGTACCCTTTGCTTTCTGTTCACAGCTCCGTTTACATTGTGAAGGTCTCACATCCGTTTCCCTCATCTTCTTTGTGGCCACCCCTGAAACACAGATGTGCCCTTACTTGTGGCACAGCCTGCCTTTAGTATTGTCTGGAGGAGAGATCTACTTAGATCTTGAAAGTGGGCTTGGGACAATTTGGACAGAGAACATAGGATAACAAATGCTCAGAGTAGAGTCTAGAAGGAGATCTTGGGCTCAGGTCCAGCACTTAACTTCATCACACTTAGTCACATAGATCCCTCACACCAGGAAGGATTCAGCTAAAAGAGGGCAATAGTGAGGCCCCGAGTCACAGAATTCATAACATGAAAACTCTTGCCTGCATCTAAAGTGATTCTGCTTGCAGTTCATATTAATATATTCAAAGCATGTGGGATAGATTATATATTTTGTCCCTGGCTTTGTATAATATCCTGAGTATTCAACAACCAATAAGAAATAGCCCTATTTTTGAATAAATAGTCAGGAAGAGGCAATTACTTCTTCTCACATTGCTCTATTGTTTGGATTTGTTGTAATGAGTATATACAAGCTGTATAAAAATAGACTGAGAAAAAATATTTGCAGTGTCTAAAACTGACAACAGAATAATATAGAGAAAATCCAAAAAACTCTTGTGATTTAACATGGAAAATAGAACTATCACAAAAGAAGTTGGCAAGGGAGATGAGCAATTTAGAGAAGAAAATCAGAGGACTAAAAAACACAGGGAAAAAAATCTCCCTATTCTACATTCAGATCAATGCAAGTTGAAACAAAATTAGCTGTCACTATTTATGGCTAGAACACCAAAGTTTAAATTAGTGTTTCCATTTAAACAAACAAAAAGGAAGTCTATATGCTCCATGCTAGATTACAAAAATATCTCTGAATCATAAACTTTGGGTAATGAATAGAAAATTGATCACTAAATCATAAAATATAAATTTTAAACAAATAACATCAGTTACCAGTGCCGCATGGAACATGTTAATAAAAGAGGGCAAAACTTTGGACATGTCTTGTAGGTGTTTGCAGATTTATTAAAGAAATATTTAGAAACCATGTAATAAGAAAGGAGATCTGTGCTAGGAGAAAAGTTGTTGTTGTTCAGTGGCTAAATCCTGTTTGACTCTATAAGCCCACGGACTGCAGCCTATCAAGCTCCTCTGTTCTCCACCATCTCCCACAGTTTGCTCAAATTCACGTCCAGTATTGGCGATGCTGTCTAACCATCTCATCCTCTGCCACTCCCTTCTTCTCTCACCCTCAATCTTTCCCAACATCAGGGTCTTTTCTAGTCACTTGGCCTAAGGTGTCCAAATTACTGGAGATTCAACTTCAGCAACAGTATTTCCAATGAATGTTCATGATTGATTTCCTTTAAGATTGACTGGTTTGATCTCCTTGCTGTCCAAGGGACACGTAAGAGTCTTCTCCAACACAATTCAAAAATATCAAGTATTCTGTGCTCAGCCTTCTTTATGGTCCAGCTCTCACATCCATACATGACTACTGGAAAAACCATAGCTTTGACTATATGGAGCTTTGTTGGCAAAGTGATATCTCTTCTTTTTCATATGCTGTCTAGGTTTGGCATAGCTTTCCTTCCAAGGAGCAAGCATCTTTTGATTTCATGGAGGCAGTCAATGTCTGAAGTGCTTTGGAGCCCAAGAAAATGAAGCCTGACACTACTTCCACTTTTTCTCATCTTATTTGCTTGAACCGATGAGACCAGATGCCATGATCTTAGTTTTTTGAACATTGAGTTTTCAGCCAGTTTTTTCACTCTCCTCTTTCACTCTCATCAAAATGTCTTTAGTTCGTCTTCCCTTTCTGCCATTAGAGTGGTATCATCTGCATATCTGAGGTTATTGATATTTCTCCCAGCAATCTTGATTCCAGCTTGTGCTTCATCCAGCCTGGAATTCCGCATGATGTACTCTGCATATAAGTTAAATAAGCATGGTGACAATGTACAACTTTGACATACTCCTTTCCCAATTGGGAAGCAGTCTATTGTTCCATGTCTGGTTCTAACTAACTGCTGCTTCTTGACCTGCATACAGGTTACTCAGGAGGCAAGTACGGTGGCCTGGTACTCTTGTCTCTAAGAATTTCCCAGTTTGTTGTGATTCACAGTCAAAGGCTTTAGGCTAGTAAATGAAGCAGAACTAAATGTTTTTCTGGAACCCTTTTTGCTTTCCTCCATGATACAACAAATGATCTCTGGTTCCTCTGCCTCTTTGAAACCCAGCTTGTCCATCTGGAGATTCTTGGTTTATGACTACTGAAGCCTAGCTTGAAGGATTTTGAGCATAACCTTGCTAACATGTGAAATGAACACAATTGTACAGTAGTGTGAACATTCTTTGGCATTGCCCTTCTTTAGGAATGGAATGAAAACTGACATTTTCTGGTCCTGTGGCCACTGCTGAGCTTTCCAAATTTGCTGGCATATTGATTGCAGCATTTCACAGCATCATCTTTTAGGATTTGAAATAGCTCAGTTGGAATTCCATCACCTCCACTAGCTTTGTTCATAACAACGCTCCCTAAGACCCTTTTGATTTCACACTTCAGGATGTCTGACTCTAGGTGAGTGACCACAGCAATGTGGTTATCTGAATCATTAAGACCTTTTTTTTTGGTATAATCTTCTGTGTATTCTTGCCACCTCTTCTTAATCTTTCCTGCTTCTGTTAAGTCCCTACCTACCATTTCTGTTCTTTATAATGACCATCCTCATATATAATCTTGAAGGAATCTCTAGTCTTTCCCATTCTGTTGTTTTCCTCTATTTCTTGGCATTGTTCATTTAAGAAGGCTTTCTTATCTCTCCTTGTTATTCTCTGGAACTCTGCATTCAGTTGGGTATATCTTTCCCTATTGTCCCTTGCATTTTGCTTCTCTTCCATCCTCAGCTATTTGTAAGGCCTCCTCAGGCAACCACTTTGCCTACTGGCCTTCCTTTTTCTTGGGGATAGTATTAGTCACTGCCTTCTGTACAATGTTATGCACCTCCATCCATACTTCTTGAGGCACTCTGTCTACCAGATCTAATCTGTTAAATGGATTGATCACCTCTACTGTATAATCATAAGAGATTTGATTTAGGTCATATCTGAATGGACTAGTAGTTTTCCATACTACCCTCAATTTAAGCCTGAATTTTGCTATAAGGAGCTCATGATCTGAGCCACAGTTAACTCTCGGTCTTGTTTTTGCTTACTGAATAGACTCTCCATCTTTGGCTGCAATGAATATAATCACTCTAATTTTAGTGTTGACCATCTGGTGATGTCCATGCATAGACTCATCTCTTGGGTGGTTGGAAAGGGATGTTTGCTATGATGAGTGTGTTTTCTTGGCAAAACTCTCTTAGCCTTTGCCCTGCTTAATTTTGTACCCCAAGGACAAACTTGCCTGGTACTCCAGGTATCGCTTGACTTTCTACCTTTGCATGTCAATCCCCTATGATGAATAGGACACTTTTTGGTGTTAATTCTAGAAGGTGTTGTAGGTCTTAATAGATATGGTCAACTTCAGCTTCTTCAGTATTAGTGGTTACAGCATAGACTTGGATTACTGTGATGTTAAAAGGTTTGCCTTGGAAACAAACAGATTATTCTTTTTTTGTTTTCTTTTTAGATTGCACCCAAGTACTACATTTTGGTCTTTTTTGTTGACTATAAGGACTACCCTATTTCTTCTATGGGAGTCTTGCCCACAGCCATAGTTAAAATGGTCTTCTGAGCTAAATCCTCCCATTCCCATCCATTTTAGTTCACTGATTCCTAAGATGTTGATGTTCACTCTTGCCATCTCCTGCTTAACCACTCCCAATTTCCCTTGATTCATGACCTAACATTCTAGGTTCTTTTTTTTTTTTTTTTTTTTTATTTTTTTTTGGTCATACATTGATATGAATCAGCCATAGATTTACACGTATTCCCCATCCCGATCCCCCCTCCCACCTCCCTCTCCACCCAATTCCTCTGGGTCTTCCCAGTGCACCAGGTCCGAGCACTTGTCTCATGCATCCCACCTGGGCTGGTGATCTGTTTCACCATAGATAGTAAGGGAACCCTCTTACACTGTTGGTGGGAATGCAAACTAGTACAGCCGCTATGGAAAACAGTGTGGAGATTTCTTAAAAAACTGGAAATAGAACTGCCATATGACCCAGCAATCCCACTTCTGGGCATACACACTGAGGAAACCAGATCTGAAAGAGACACGTGCACCCCAATGTTCATCGCAGCACTGTTTATAATAGCCAGGACATGGAAGCAACCTAGATGCCCATCAGCAGATGAATGGATAAGGAAGCTGTGGTACATATACACCATGGAATATTACTCAGCCGTTAAAAAGAATTCATTTGAACCAGTCCTAATGAGATGGATGAAACTGGAGCCCCTTATACAGAGTGAAGTAAGCCAGAAAGATAAAGAACATTACAGCATACGTTCTAGGTTCTTATGCACTATTGTTCTTTACAGCATCGGACTTTACTTTCACCACCAGGCTCATTTGCAACTGAACACCGTTTCTGCTTCGGTTCAGTTGCTTCATTCCTTTTGGACCCATTAGTAACTGCCCTCCACTCTCCCAGTGGCATATTGGACACCTTCCCACCTGGAGGACTCATCTTCTGGTGTGATATCTTTTTGCCTTTCATACTATCCATGGAGTTCTCCAGGCAAGAATACTGGAGTGGGTTGCCATTTCCTTCTCCAGTGGACCACGTGTTGTCAGAACTCTTCTCTATGACCAGTCTGTCTTTGGTGGCCCTGACTGCATGGCTTAGAGCTTCATTGAGTTATGCAGGCCCCTTCACCATGAAGGTTAGGAGAAGAGGAGGTTTTTTCAATTTGAGCTATCTCTTGAAGAAAGTTAAGGGAAGGGATTCAAGGTCAGGGAATGGGGCACACTCAGAAGCCAAGAAAACAGGAGCAGGTGAGACCAGAGGGAGATAAATGATTCAAGTTAAATACTGGATAAATACTAAAAAAAATATTAACAGATTTGACAATGTCATAGTAAGATTTTAGGATGAGCTGCTCTAGAATAGAATGGAGGACAAACTCCAGACATACAGTGAAGTCTTGTAATTACTTAGGAGAAATGTGGATGTCCATTAGCTAATTATAGTCATTTATTTACCCAGATTTGGGGAATCTTTTCATTCTTTGTACATTCCTTTGTCTCTTGCTTGGTTCATGTCTGAAGCTTCACTAACTCAACTCACTATGTTGGAGTTAGTCTTACGAACACAGCAGTTGATGATACATACATCAAAGGAGTAAAATGTGGGGACACATACACATTACACACAAGACTTTAGGAAGAAAAAATATTAATCCATGCCTATAATATTCAAATCCCTAACAGCAGCATTTGCTTTTCTTTCCTTATTCTTCCTCATATTTCTTCTTTTTATAGGATTGTTTTATATATCCACCATTGCTATACATACACCCTTTCTAAACAAATGTAAATGGATTATCCATTTAAATAGTTTACCTTCCAGAACTCACCAGTTCAGTTCAGTCACTCAGTCGTGTCTGACTCTGACCCCATGGACTATAGCCCACCAGGCTTCCCTGTCCATCACCAAATCCTGGACCTTACTCAAACTCAGGTCCACTGAGTCGGTGATGCCATCCAACCATCTCATCCTCTGTCATCCCTTTCTCCTCCTGCCTTCAATCTTTCCCAGCATCAGGCTCTTTTCCAATGCATCAGGTGGCCAAAGAATTGGAGCTTTGGCTTCAGCATCAGTCCTTTCACTTAATATTCAGGACTGATTTCTTTTAGGACTGACTGGTTAGGTCTCCTTGCAGTCCAAAGGTCTCACAAGAGTCCTCCAACACCACAATTCAAAAGCATCAATTCTTTGACACTCAGCTTTCTTTATAGTCCAACTCTCACATACATACATGACTACTGGAAAAACCATAGCTTTGACTAGACAGACCTTTGTCAGCAAAGCAACTTCTCTGGTTTTCAATATGCTGTCTAGGTTTGTCATAGCTTTTCTTCCAAGAAGCAAGTGTCTTTTATTTTCATGACTGTAGCCACAATCTACAATGATTTTGGAGCCCAAGGAAATAAAGTATGTCACTGTTTCCATTGTTTCCCCATCTATTTGTCATAAAGTGATGGGACCGGGTGCCATGATCTTCATTTTTTGAACGCTGAGTTTTAAGCCAGTTTTTCACTCTTCTCTTTCACTTTCATCAAGAGGCTCTTTAATTCTTCACTTTCAGCCATAAGGGTGGTGTCATCTGCATATCTGAGGTTACTGATATTTCTCCTGGCAATCTTGATTCCAGCTTGTCCTTCATCCAGCGTTTTGCATTATGTACTCTGCATGTAATTTAAATAAGCAGGGTGACAATATACAGCCTTGACATACTCCTTTCCCAGTTTGGAACCAGTCTGTTGTTCCATGTCCAGTTCTAACAAACTGTTACTTCTTGACCTGCTTACAGGTTTCTCAGGAGGCAGGTCAGGTGGTCTGGTATTCCAATGCCTTTAAGAATTTTCCACTAGACTAGAACTCATAGTCTATTGATTACACACTTTCTATGGGTAGAGTCCTCAAAAGTCATTTTATAGATATTGTTGGCTCTCAAATTTTATTAGTTCAGTACCAGTTGGTCATGTCTTAGTTTGTTTCTCTGAGAATAAGAAGAATAGTATCTTCTCTGCTTCTAGAACTTCTCTGAAGCTCTAGAGTATGTGTAGATTGGTTTTGCATAGAAGTATCTCAGTGTTAATTATGTACATCAAAAATGAGGAAGGAGTTGACTATTTGAAGACTTTGACTGACAAGTGCAGATTTACTTAAAAGTTTTATAGTTTTCCTAATTTGAGATTAGTTTCCCATTTACTATATCACATATATCTACTTTTATGTGGCATGTGTCAGAGATGCTGAAAGATATTCAAGAGTAGACTCAGTTATAGGAAATTATTTATTAATTTATTAATAATGAATTATTAATATAGCAAAGGCAAAGCCATCATGACAAGAATCTTTTTGCATTGTATTGTCAGTAACAAAGAACAAAAACTGAAAGTAATTTTAGAAAAAAAATGAGTATAATCAAACTATGCTTAGTGTCAATTAGTCAACAAATAGTGGCTTATACTGTGTAACCAGCAGTGCTTTGCTTGCCAGGATTTGTGTAGTAAGCACATATGTTTCTAATTACTGTCTTCTCATATTACTGGTCTTAAACTGGAGGCAAAATTCTTGATATTAGTCAGTATTTTAGGTAACATTTAACCTAGACACTTAATATTATCTTAGTTTGTTAAATTCCCAATTGACCAAGAAGAAAAAATCTTTCACCTGATTATATTTCAGTTAAAGTTATTTTTATCCATATGCTCAGAAAATATTTTTCATTCCATTTCACAACATATATTAAAATTTCAAATATATGTGTGGTAAAGTACAAGTGTGTGTGCTCAGCTGCTCATTTGGGTCCAACTCTGTGACTCTATGGACTGTAGCCCACCAGGCTCCCCTGTCCATGGAATTTTCCAGGCAAGAATACTGGAATGGGTTGACATTTCCTTCTTAAATGTGTGCTAAAATTGCTCACATAGTAATAATGTCCTTTGGTTAGAAAACTCAGTTCACATTTATTGCATTCATTTTAGTCTCTTGATTGGATCTTAATTGAAACACTTTGAGTTGCTCCAGGCAGAATGCTTGGAATGGAAATAATGCATATACTTGTTTCTCTTTCCGTTGTACAACTGGAGAACTATCTAGTGGGGTTCCTGTTTCTTGGTACCCGTGGGCAAAACCATACTGGGGACACTGGGAATTTTGTTGCCCATGAGTTGGTCACCAGCATCAAGTGTGTAGACTCCGTGACAAAACTGACGCTAAGCTGGTCATTCTTATCTCTCATCCTCTTTTAAATGCTAGAGTATGTCTCATTTTTGCTTGTTCTTAGCTTTTTCATTCTTTTACCAACAAAAAAGGACCACTTGGCAAAAACGAGTGGAGTTAGCCCTGTCCTAGATGGTACATTCAACCCAGATTTGGGGTATGAGAAATTTAAGGACTCGTAGTGTAAAACTCTGGATATCAGCTTGAAACAGTTCCCGCTGACCACCTATGTCTACCCTTGTGCTGTAGTGATGCTTGGCCACTAAGGGTATGTGTTGAATTCGCCTATTGAGCATCACTTTTGTTCCTGGTAGAAACATCCCTGCCTACTTTTGAAAAAATCTCTTTCCACATTGTTTGCAGTCTCGGTCGACTATATTGAGCCCTTATATCTGATCCATAAGCAAATTCTGTTGGCCTAGTCTTCAAGTTATATCCAGAACTGATCCCTTCTTATTATCTCTACAGTGACCATTGTTTTTTACCTAAATTATTTCAAGAAGGTCTGAACTGGTCTCTGGGTTTCTCCATTTAGCTCTCCACATTCATTTCTCAATATAGCAGTGAACATGACTTTATTAAAAATTAAACTGAACTGTCTTACTCCTGCTCAAAATTCTCCTCTCTTTCCCCGTCCTATTCACAATGAAAATCAAAGTTCCTGCTGGAACTTACACGTCAGGTCCCCTATCTTTTCTTCAAGCTCATCTCTCAGCACAGCACCCCGCTGTCACCCTGAGCAGACACATGGAGCCCTGGCACTTGGTCCCCTCTACCTGAAAAACCTTCACCCAGATATATGCATGAATTGCCCCCTTAATTTCTTCAAGCATTTATCCAGATATGTGAACAGTGATCCATACAGAGTAGGAAATCATTAAACATTTGTTGACTGTCTGAATGACTGTCAAGCAGTTTCCCTGCCCTCCACTGACAGGATTAGTCACGGGCTTAAGTCACATTTTTAAACATATTCTAAGAATACGTTTATCAGTCTCTCCTATCCATTCCTCTCACTTGTCTCTTTTTCCTTAAGGAAACTGATTGTGGAGTGTAGTGGATAAGGTTAAAAAAAAAAAAAGAAGAAGTAAAATTCATTGTTAATGATAGAAATTCTCTCTAAGTTACTTAAAGATTAGAGTCCTAAGCAAGAGCCTCAGTCCTCCCTAGCGCATGGGCAGAGTTTTTAATGGTCACTTCCTTGCCTTCCGTATCATCTCGTTTCTAATCCTGGTTACTCACCCAGCTGTGTGAACAATCCTAGTATCAGAATCTGTTCTTTCATATTATGTTGATTAGTGCTTCCTGGGCTCTTTAAACCATAAAGACTGTAGCACGCCAGTAGCAGAGACAACACTATATAAAGACACAGTTCACATTAGAACAAGCATTTTATCATCGGTTGCATCATACATACGAGTCCTGATAGACTATCAGAAGTAAAAATATGAAAAATATCAAAGACTCAGAAAGTATGTGAAGTTCTTCTGTTATAAATGTACACAGAGTTTTTTAACCAAACATATTTTTCTGATTGATATTCTTTCTGGTATAAACTGCAATGCAAGGTAGTTATTAAAATGATTTGCCCCTTCCCCTCCTCAAAACCCCTTATTAGAAAATGTGAACTTTTTTTTCATTTTAGTTCACCGTTTCAGATGGCCCAAAAGTTCTATAAATAACCTGCAAAACCTCTATGAAGTGAATATTGGCTGCAAGTGAGACATATGATTTTGCAACTCAGAAAAACCAAAGGGCACATATTCATCAGTTCATTAATTTAACAATTATCTAATAAACCTCTACTACATGCCAGGTACTCTTACAGATGACAAAGTGCAATGATGACTAAGACATAGTCCATGCTACCATACTGCTTATTCAGCATTTTCCCAAGTGAAATAAAATATCAATTTTCATGACAACAGTCTTCAGAGAGATTTTTATATGCTCAATATTTTTACCCACAAATTAAATATTCTCTTGAAATTTATTGTTGCTTCTCTATTTTCTATATCCTACCTGAAATAAGTAAATGGATTATATCCTCTTTCAAAATATATATTTGATAAGATAAAAGGGCTGCTTTTGAATCCTATTCCTTTCTTTTTTTTCCAGAAGAAATATCTGCACTTATTTAAGGGATGTAGAGAAGTTAAATAAATATACACTATTTCTAAAAATAGATGCTCATTTTAGCAAAGGATAATTAAACTGGAATAAATATATTTTAAAAAGAATTTAAATGCAGTGATGGGTTATCTAAATTTTTAACATGTATTTATGCTTTTTCAATGAAATATGCTACTTATAAACTAGTAATACCTTAAACTTAAGTTTTATATTACATAGTAGTTACTGAGTAGAAATCTTATACAAAACATGTTTCTGCACATAAATATTGAAACTGCTGTATTTAATAACTAAAATATAACATCCATATTTTCTTAGTTACTATCGCTTTAATTTAGTATGGTGCTTAGTTGACTTTGCCAAAATTTACAATATAATATACTATGAATATCAGTAAATACGATTTGCTTTCTGAAGTCCACTATTATCCAAAGTGCAGACGTTTTTCTTTTTTCACCCCAAGCAGAGAGTTCCCATTTCTAACTGAATTCACTCCTGTGTCAGAGCTTGCTTTTCCACTAAAAGCAATTCCAACTTCCCCTAATGGCAGCATGGAAATAGCATAGGAACTTGAATAGATTGAATAGGAGAGTTACATGCAAACAGACACGAGTGTCGTCATGGCCAATCTGCCATACAAAAATAATATTTTCAAGAGATTTAAAATTGCATATCTTGTTTCAAAAATTCTTTCATCTCAGAGAAAATAACCGCATTTATTTCTCTTAAACTACTTTAAAACTTTTTCTTCAGAAATAGATTCTCCAAGTGTAAGTGATTCTAAATGCCAAAAATTTCAAACTTTCTATAGGTAAAAGTTATGATAAACTAAAAAATGAACTCAGCAGATTAAACAATAAGAAAAAATTAACTTTTGTTTTCCCTAAGAGGCTAGGTTAATGTTTAATTGAGACAATGCGTTTTCGTATTTCGGCCCTCCACATTTTTACCATAGGATGTTGATCTGGAATCTTCCCTGAATATTAGTCAAACCCATTTGGCTCCTTTTTGTCAATGTAGAAGTATTCCTAATTCTGAAATCTTCAGTGTTTTTAATATATGTGTTTCAAGTGAATCTAACTACAACTTTTTTTTTTGGAAGCTAGTTCAACAGTCAATATCCTGTGTGAAATTTTCTTATCATTCTTTCATTTTCATATGTATCATTAGCCCTGGTAGTTTCTGATAAAGACTGGAAAACTCTTATCACATATGTATTTGAGTCTTTGGAAAGTCACTGCACATAAAGGAACGAAACTAGCCACAACTAACAACCAAGACTACAGAACTGTCCCCACCATCGGCTTGCTCTTTAACTGTCAGTAACTTGTCTCGTCTGCCTTTTAATATATTTCTGGCATTTTGCTGTTCAGTTGCTCAGTTGTGTCTGACTCTTTGCGACCCCATGGACTGCAGAGCGCTGGGCTTCCCTGTCCTTCTCTATCTCCTGGAGTTTGCTCAAACTCACGTCCATTGAGTCAGTGATGCCATAGAAAGTCATACAGAAGGGTTCTGATGGTGGTTGTTTTTTTTTTAATTTTGAGAATTCATTAAAGAGTCGTTCTATTTTATATTTCCAGTGGATTGGGGCAGGTTTTGTTTCATTTCTTTGCACATTTTATTTACAGTTTAGACAATTAGCTAGTTTTTGTTGTTATTGTTCACTCACTAAGTCTTATCCAACTCCTTTCGACCCCATGGGCTGCAGCACACCAGCCTCTTCCGTGTATGTCCCAGAATTTGCTCAAATTCATGTCCTTTGAGTCAGTGATGCTATCTAACCATCTCATCCTCTGCCTCCCCTTCTCCTTTTCCCTTCTACCTTTCCCAGCATCAGGGACTATTTAGCTAATAATTAGCAATATTTGACATTCTCTTCAGTGTCATTCATTTTCATCAGTCTTTGAAATAAGTCTCGATAATTTTTTTCAGTTTCAAAGCTTCTTTGAAAGCTTTAGTAGTAGTATTTTTTGTGTGTGTGGTTTTATTTGGATTGATTTTTGGAGCTCACTTAATGTTTTTATGTTTTTTCAATTTCGTGCTGTCTATAGCCTTCCTATATTTTCCATTCCTAATTCTACCCTGCTTTATTACATATTGAACATAGCTCATATCCCATTGAATGCTGAATAGTGTCTGCTTGCAAATCTCACAGATTTAACAGAAAAGGTGTTTGGCTTACAGAAGATACACTGTGAAAATCAATGATATCATGAAATATTAAACATTTATAAGGCATATTGCCATCATGGGTATATAATTGGGGGAATGGTGCTCCTTTTATTGTGCATGAGTGCCTTTAGAAATCTGTAAAAGCTGGACTGAAATAACTGAAAGCTAAGGATCCTCAGAGCACCAGGCATCCATCCCCACCGATACTTGCAGGGACTCCATGGACACACACATCAGAGAATTACTCTTGACAGTTTGGACAGTGTGGACTTGCTCCAACTGGCGCTGGAGAGGCATCCCTAGGGGATCATGTGCAGGCCTCACGAGGGCCCACGTGCCCATCATCTGTCAGCGTCCTCTCTGATCTCTGTCTTGGGTTCATTTCATTCTGTCTTTGGGACTCAGACACCACATCACCCATGGCATCTGACAGAAACCACAGCAGCTTGAGAAAATAAAAATAAATTTTTATAGCTGAACTTTCAGATCATGCTTACGTTCTTTGAAAAGGCCGTCATTTCTGTTAGATGCCTCTTGAGTAATTCCCAGATGTGCTAGCTGGTATTCAAAAGGGAGCTGCCATTCAATGCTTGATAAACAACATGGGTAAGTGATATTTCATTTACTTTGAGTTGCTTTCCTTTACCAATCTGCTGTGGTAATGAACCCCTGTGACTTTATGGGCAACATTTCCTAAGGCATATCTCTTTTAGACAAAGGGTATTTATCTCATCACTATATGAAAGATAGTGACCCATAACTGATTCGACATAAAATTCCATTGTCGACTTTTCCCTAAGTATGTTTATGTTTTGTTTTATCTATAATGTTGGCTCATGGAGGATCCTTTGCCTCCTGTTTCATATTGCAATGGGCGTGAGTATAACAGGATTTTCAATCTAAGAGTGGGATGTATAGAAACACAGAAATCTTAATTTTGAGTTCTTTCCTCAACACTGTGTCATACTTTATTGCACAGTGCTATCTATAAAATAGCACAAATGTTTTTCTTAATATATTTTTCTTTTATAAAGAATGTTTCTGAGACATTTCTCCCCTTCTATTCTCTTCTCTATGACACATTGTAAGTTTTCTTGCTTGGTTGCTATTGTACATAGATTGCCATGGTTTTCTCAGGGTACGATTTACAGCTAGTGAGTCTTATCCTATCAGGTTATTGAAGTCTTAGTCACTTATTAGCATTGATTTCTGGAAATGACTATGCAGCATCTTAATTCTCTGTTTGACATCTTATTTTTCTATAACCTACCAAAATTTTACTTTATTGTAACATTTGGAAGTAGGTCTATATCTAGCAGAAGGTTTATTTCATCGTCCCTAAATGCCCTGCTGCTTTTATGAACCCAAGTGGTATTATTTCAGTGAACCACGAGAATCAGCTTCATCAACCAACAAGTCTGGGCACCACGTGGGCCACAGGTTAAGTGTAAATGTGTTTCCTTGCCTTAATCATTCTTAGAGTCTATTGAAGGTGAAAAGGCATGAATAAAAGGAATTAAAAAATGAATCAGCAGAGGACAGAACGTTTAATAAGTTGATTAGAGAAAGATGGGAACAAATGCCAGAATTTATAGAGACAGATACCTATGCAGAGAAGTTGGAAGTAAGAAGAGAGGTGGAATGCCAAGACTGAAGACAGATACAACTGAATCTTAAAGGATGGGTCAGTTTATATTTGAGATGCTAGAACACGAGGAGTTTGATTGATCTTTAGGGTAGAAGCTATGAAAGATGTGAAAAAAGGCATAGAAGTCAGAAAGCAAATAAAATTTGTGAAAAAAAAATATACCATTTTGCTCAATAGTGATGGTTTGTGAATATAACAGGAGGTAAAACCAGATGAAAAGTTTGTATTCTGAAGCTGAGAGTATTTTATACCAGGTTAAGTAGCCTATGACAAAATATTATTTAGGAAAAGAAGTAGTAGGTAGGATGCAAGTGAATTCTAATAACCAAGTAAGAAGCAAGAAGAAAAGAGATTCCATCATTTTAACATTCCAAGGGGTACACAGGGGCCCACCCCAGTGTGAGCAATAAGAATATAAAAAGAGGAATGGCTGAGAGAGAAGTTACATAAAACCTAAAGATCAGATAATTAATGTAAGCATGAAATGGGTTTTGTTGGGGAAATTATGGATTCAGTTCTCACAATGCCAAATTTGAGATGGAAATGAAATGTCTCAGAATATCTCCTGTATCTAATTATTTTAGATACAGGATCAGAATCCAAGGAGACTAAAGGCCAGGGACAAAGATTTTAGAGTTGACCTTTGTACTTTGCATGCAATGTTGAGAGCAAAGCTCTCTTAGTAATTACCAGTGAAGTCCCTGCAGTGTTAAATCCTTTCATGAATGTTTGTATTGAGGAAAATTGATTTTCTCTGGCCAAAAGCGGGATTCCAAAACCTCTCCCTGATTCCAGCTGCTGGGGGAAGTACATGCTGTAGTTCACAAATTCATAACCATCACTGCAAGATCTGCTGACATGGGAATAGCAGCAGGGTTTTATGAATTTCCATTTGAAAGGACACACTCCTATATGACAAGGATTTGTTACTTTTTTGGAGCACTTTTCTCAATATTGCATATGAGTTATATACTTTATGTGTTCTTCCATTGATTATTGAAAGGTTACTTCCGTAAGTAACTCATTATTTACACATGAAACATGATCAAGATAAATCTTTCAATCTCTCATTTCATTACTTGATAAATATCCCATTATTATGTACTTACTCAGTCCTTAGAACAGAAGCAGGTATACTATTTACTTATATAAAAACACTTTTAAAATAATAAAGAGGAATAGACCTGTAATGAAATATATTGCATTTAGATTTAAAATTTATAAACTCTAAAGTGCTCAAGGGAACTATGCTTATTTTATATTCCTTTGTCTTAAAATTATAATATGCATTAAGATTATTAACATTAAATGCCAGTGATACTGGATATATTTCAGAGCTGTACAAAAACATTATGTTGCACAAGCAGTTGAAATTAGATCAAAACTGTGTAATAGCCTATTGCAGACCAGGGAGGCCCTTCTTAGTCTATCGTCATCTTCAAAGTTGACAGTCTCACTTCTTGAGGTCTTGAGGATCCTAGGGTGAGTGGACTCAGCCAGACGATTAGAGTAATGGATGAGGTATAAATGCAAACCTTTTTCTCTTCCTGACAGAGAGAAATAGAGTCTATTTTTCTCTCCCTTTGAAACTGATCTGGCCTTGTCACCTGATTTGGCCAATAAAGTGTGGAGAGGTGACCTTGTATACCTTCTGAAGCTGCCCCTCAAAAGATAGGCTGCTCTGCCTTTATCCCCTGACATGTTCTGTCTTAGACACCAGCCAACATGGAACATGTCAAACTACTTTGACACTACCACGCTGCGAAGGTCATTCATCTGATGACCCTCCACAAGTCACTAAGCATGCTCACTCTGAAGTGAGGAGAATAGTATCTTCTCTTCCTATTTGATATCCTGAAGGTTAACTAGTGAACATGCATGTAAGTGTGTGTGTGTGTGTGTGTATCTTTAGTATATTTATGTGTATGTCAGGCGAGCGTATGCTCCTCGGTTCTTGTCTTGTCACACCAAAGATTTGGAGTGATGGACATTAAAGCCCCCTCGGCGTGTCACAGCTCTCGGGTCTTGGAGAGACCTTGTTATAGCTCTCAGGTCTTGAACAGACCATGTTATAGCTCTTACACAAATCAGTGTTACAGCTCTATTTTATTTAAAAGATAGCAGGAAAATCCATCTTTGAGTCATGAGGGCACGTTGATCCAAAGACGCGAAGAGAAGAGCTCCCCAGCACGCGGGAGAGAGAGAGAGAAAGGGCCCTTGGGCTCCTCTTTTTATATGCACCCCCCCCACCCCCCGGGCCTGCCCTGTGGAAACTGGGTTAGCCTGGAGTGTTGTTTGTTCTACCTGAGGTCCTCACCCTGGTCCTTGGACCTTCCTTTGACCTTCCTCTCTTCTATTTCCGCGGGCTTTTCTCTTCCTTGCCTTTTAGCCACTGCTATTTTGGACTCCTTTTATCTATTCTAACTACCTAACAAGTATATGTGTAAAAGTAAAACTTACTTGGTTAACATAGTATGATTCTTTAGCATATAGAAAATGGTACTTCATTTACTTTTACCAAAACTTTTCATTTTGGAAATAGAAACTAAGTGAATGGATGACAATAAAAATGCCACAAGGGGAAAATTTACATATGTCACCAAAAGTGATGACTGTATGTTTTATAGTTTGTGAGTGTGTGTGTGTGTGTGTGTGTGTGTGTGTACCTCATGTGTTGTGTAAATATCTGTATAAATCCTTTATAGCAAAGATTTAAAAAAAAAATTCTGAAACAAACCAATAGCCCTTAAGATTCTGTCTGAAAACTCTATTTCTTCTTCTATTTTAGTTATTGTTGTTCAGTTGCTTTGTTGTAGTTGTGTCCAACACTTTGCGGCCCCCATAGACTGCAGCGCACCAGGCTGCCTTGTCCTTCACTGTCTTCTGGAGTTTGGTCAACCTCATGTCCATTGAGTAGGTGATGCCATCCAACTATATCATCCTCTGTCATCCCCTTCTCCTCTCCTCAATCTTTCCCAGCATCAGGGTCATTTCCAATGAGCTGACTCTTTGCATCAGGAGGCCAAAGTATTGGAGCTTCAGCATCAGTCCTTCCAATGAATATTCAGGGTTGATTTCCTTTGGGATTGACTGGTTTAACCTCCTTGTTGTCCAAGGGCCTCTCAAGAGTCTTCTCCAGCATCAGTTCTTTGGCACTCAGCCTTCTTTATAGTCCAACTCTCACATCCATACATGACTACTGGAAAAACCACAGCTTTGACTAAACAGACCTTTGTCGGTAATGTCATGTCTCTGCTTTTTAATATGCCATCCAGGTTTGTCCTAGCTTTACTTCCAGGGAGCAAGTGCCTTAATTTCATGGCTGTAGTCACCATCTGCAGAGATTTGGGAGCCCAAGAAAATTAAGTCTCTCACTGTTTCCATTGTTTCCCCTTCTATTTACCATGAAGTGATAGGACTGGATGCCATGATGTTAGTTTTTTGAATGTTTAGTCTTAAGCCAGTTTTTTCACTCTCTTCTATCACGCTCATCAAGAGTTCTTACTTCCTCTTTGCTTTCTGCCATTAGGGTGGTGTCATCTGCATATCTGAGGTTGTTGCTATTTCTGCCAGCAGTATTGAGTCCAGCTTGTGATTCATCCAGCCTGGCATTTCACATGATGTATCTGCATAGAATTTAAATAAGCAGGGTGACAATATACAGCCTTGGTATGCTCCTTTCCCGATTTTGAGTTTTCTGTTTGATTCCCTGTATTTCTTTTCTCTGTATTTTAAATACCCGGGTCAGTACAACTTTATTATACCAATGGATAGGCCATTCTATCCTTATACATGTCACTTCAGTTTTATACATGTATATCATTCTTTGTCAGGAATCCCCTTTCTCATTTTTTAGGTTGCCAGCTTAAAGATGAATGGTTATATTTTTAAAACTGGAAACAGTCTAATGGTATAATTGAAGGGTAAATGAAAATGATCAGCTAGTACCTGCCATTTATTACCTCAGAGCTAAGTTCTACTGACCCGTTTTTACATAAGTGAGTCTACCCAGGGGTCTTCCACTTCTCCAACGCTGGGCTTAGGCCCTTGTTTGTGAGTGCCACACAATGCTGACTTGGGTGTTACTGCAGCTTTGTCTGTCTGCTCAGGGGAGCAGGGGTGTGGTCATGGGAAGGCAGCCTAGAAGGATACAGGATGGTTTTCAACTGGGAAGTTTTTCTCACTCTATTCCCTCAGTTGTATATTGACTTGTATCATTCCTTTTCTGAATGCTTTCCATTATAAAATTTGAAACACTCTACTATGAAAGAGCAGATCAGGACAAATGGGGCATTTTCCTGGGTGACTCAGTGGTTTGGGCACGGATCAGCTGCTAATGGCTTGGCCACCAGGGCTGAGTAGAACCACATCTTCTTGGTGAGCATCACTGTTGGTCATTTTGTTCCCCCCTCTGTTGGTCTTCCAGGCAATTTTCACAGTTAGGGAGACGTGGCATTACCTGAATTGAAAAACTATCCAGATAAAGAATGAAAACTTAGGGGGAAAATATTTGCCTTTTGGATAGGATCCTAAAACGTTCTGACTTAAAAATTCACCTTTTTAAGTTTCCATGTATATGCCATGTTGACCTTGAGAACACATAGGTTTCAGGTATTTTAGAGGGCGAGGCTATGTAGCCTACGATGACAGAATTTTGCACAACCAGATTTGCCGAGTGACTAAGACTATGCTGGCATACGTGACATTGCTTTTATAGCAATATTACGGCTGCCCCTTGCACAAGGCAAGTTTGAATGACATGGTTGGATTACAGATGAGTTTTTTTTTCTTTTTTCAACAGAAAATATTACAGTACTACACAGTCCCAGATTGGTTGAATTTGAGGATTAGAAACAGTGAATATAGAGGAACTCCAACTGTATATATGGCCCTTAACTGTGGATTTTTGACTTTGCAGAGGGTCAGCGCCCCCAAACGGCATGTTGCTCAAGGGTCAACTATATTTGTAAATGACAGAGACTTCCTTGAGTTTAAGAAAAACGAAGACTTTATTCTGAGGATTCAAGGACACAAAAGTAGAAACACAGCCAGAACTTAAACAGCAGCTAGACTAGGAAATAGAAATATACTAAGAACTTAAGATAGTCTCATTTATAGTTTTCAGTGTTTCTCTTCTTTCTTCTTCTTTTGTAATCTTTGGTTTGTTTTCCATCAGCAAATTTGCCCAAGTACAGAGGCAAATTGTACTTCAGTGCCCAAGTATTTAAATCCCCTCCCCCATTTTCTGCATATATTAAGAGATAATCTCTTACAAACCACTCACCTAATACAAATATCAAATCCTGGGAAGTAGATTCTGCTTGTCTTGTGTTAGCTCACCATTTCTTGTGTAGGTATTTGTGTCTGTGGGCATGGGGCTCATTGTACGGACAACCCCACTGTAAGTTCAACTCTGAATTGGAGGGGAGAGGCATGGATTTGATAGAACAAAAATGTCATTATTGGCTTGGGCTGGGCAGTCAACCTAAAGGTGTCTCCTCCTAGTCACCATCGGTAGAGACCTAGAAAATTATCTTGATTTGTCCTGTATCAGGATCTGCTTTTGACTATCATTTTCCTAATAATTTTTTCTGATGTGTCTTCCTTTATCATTAAGGTTTCATTCAGAGAGAAGTGACCTATTTGATTTCTAGCTGAGAAAACATGTAATTAAATAATACCCTTGGGCTCATTCTATTTCCTGCCTTATCATGAAATAAGAAAGAAAGGTCTCCTGAAGGAGAATTAAAGAAAGTGCTGATACATAGCAAATGCTAGTTTAGTTTTGCCTACAAGGACAATTCTCTTTCTCAAAATAAGTAAATATACTGTATTAGAAAACTTTGTGTTTGGGGAAGGGGGACGAGGAACTACTTAAGCATTATAAATACTATAAAGTAGAATTTTTTCATTGTGTATTCCAAGACAAAAAGTAGAATTATTAGATTATCTTCTGTTGTCCTTGCATCATTATCATCAGCAGCAGCTGCATGTGTGACTTCAATAAAAGTAAAGCTTATAAACTAAATATGTGCTAAATTCTTGGATTTAGCAAAGAAATGAAGACTTTTAAAAAGACATTTATTTTCAACTTTTAACAAGGATATACTAGCCTTAACACAGAAAACATGTAAAATAACAAAATAAGAGTAAAAGCTTTAAATATAAGGTGAAAATTCTAAGTTCTTACTATATACCAAATGCAAACTATATTTTAATTTTTAAATTTCATTTCTTCTCATATTGCCTTACCTTTTATATATACTTTAAGGAGATCTAAAACATTAAAGAGAATATCTGCAGAGAAATAAAGAGGCGATTTGTTTATCATTAAAAAGAAAATAAAGCCACCATAAAACTGAAAGCCACTTTAAGAAAAGACCTAGCAGCATCTTACAAGTAAGCATTACAATTTCTATTTGTTCAAAGTATCAGATACATAAATATCATAAAGATAAACTGATTCAATTAGTTTTATTTATAAGTACATATAAGTACATGCAAGGCAGTGAAAAAAAATTTTTTAAATATAAGCAAGCAGAAATACCCCAAAGAAACCCAGAGTATGTAGTTCAAAACATCTGGAAAGTGAAACTATTAAGGTTAAAATTGAGGATAACCCCAACTGTAATGATCATGTTATCAAAAGGGCAGGTGGGTAGTGAATTTTAGAAAATTATTCAATGTATGTATTTGATAATTTTCAAATTACCTACCTCAGTGAAGTCAATGAAATCAATAACTTCCAACTGAAAATATAAAATCTCTTTTAAAAAATCTTTTATAAAGCAATGGCAGCTTGCAATTTAGTTTTTATTAGGATATTACCATAACTACCTTGTATATCACAAAATTAATAATGAATAAGATAGACAATACATCAGTTTGTTATATATACTGCACACTTAATACTTAAAAATCAAGTGATAGATCCTGCAGTGTAATCAAAAAGATGTAAAAAAATATGAAATACTATAAAATAGTAAAATAGTAAATGTATGCAGTACACAAGATTAGAAAAGACTAGTACAAGTGTACTTAACCAAAAGTTCTGGTGCAAAGCACAGACTGATATGCTAATAAAGAAGAAGCACTTGGGCGTTTGAAAGCTGTGTGCTTGTTTTTGGCTTTCTCCAGCTGGTCCGAGATTGGAAGTGGGGGCAAAAATTAGAGAAGCTGTCAGTTACTGATTTAGTACTAAGTGTTTTGTGCCTATTGCTATGCTGCTTGTGGTTGAGCTTCCTGGATTGGTTTCTCCAGGCTGTGGGTCAGTTCTAATTTTGTATATGGTCTGGGTATTATATCTTTGTATATTCAGTCTCTTGTTACTTAGGCAAGACAAATTTATCTGTCTCTATGTATCTATATCTATAAATATCCAAAGTAACATCACAGATTGGATTGTTTAGGTGGCTGAACTTTCAGAAATGTACATCTGGTTTATGGGGAGGGAAATCCCATCCCCAAAATTAATCTTAAAAACACATTTAGTTCAATTCAGGTCACTAGCATGTATAAGAGTGAAAAAAATATAGAGAGGAAATTGATAGAATTGTGAAATGGTTTGCATTCATTTGAGGAAAGAAGAGAGATGAGTCAATAAGAGAATGGAAATTTACTTAGACAATGCTAGGCTAAGATACAAGGAAGAGTTTAACATGCCATGTACCCTTGCCTTTGTCCTTACTTTATGATGATGAGCGAATAAAGTAATCAGAATATATAGTCAGAATCACTTTTCATCTCTCTAACTCTGTGAAAGCTTTATAGAAAATTTTGAGAAACTGTGTGGATAAAGCCAATTTGGCCTTAATAAATAATTTAATTGAATCAAATGAAATTAATTTTAGTTGAGAGTATAATTACTTCAAGCGTTATGTCTGTGAGATTTTCTGCATTTTGAGAATCTGTTCTTTTCCCCACAAATTCTGGTCACGTTAATGTAGTTATGGTTGCACATATGCGTTGTCGTTCCTCTTTTATTTATTGGCATTTGGGTTTCAGTACAGGTAGGGAGAGCTGAATAGAGATCCCTTCCTTGTGGGTCTCAGTTCTTGGTCAGGACCCAAAGAAGAATTTGAGGTCTTCCCTGTGGCAAAAACGAGTTCACTGAAGAAATAACAGAAAGAAGCCCTCCATCAAGGGAGAGGTGTGCCAAGACAAGAAAGGCATAGGCACTGGAATGATGAGGTATGGAGTTTTCAAGACAAGGCATTTAGATATTCATCTAGGTGGGAGTAGACTGACAGTTTTGATTTGACATTTGCAAGTTACATAACAACGATTATGTTATGGAGCAATTATGCTCTATTGAGCCTGTCTTTCCCATAATTCAGTCTGTTGTAATCAGATGTATGTTTGTGTGTATAGAATAAATTTATGAACTCTTAATAGGGTCCTAGCTGTCTAACGTCACTTAAGGACACAGCTGTCCATCAAGGGGGCCTGTGCGCAAAGAGGACCTCCCTATGGTTAGTCTGTGGCCACGATGCACCTTGGGTTCATGGGCCACAGTTGGAAAAGTCTCTGTGGTTATTTTGTAGCATATCTGTGAGCTCTCTTGGGCCTCACTGGAGCAGGTCTGGGCTAGGTTTAGCATCAGCTTGAGTCTTTTTCAACTAGGCCACCCCTTATTGCTCATGCCTAACTTCCTACCTAACAATAATAGTAGAACATAGTCAGATTTACTGTCAAATGCTTTGTAAATCTATATAGCATTAAGTAGTCCTCAAATAATTCAATATGAATTATTCTACAAGAGTTAAGTACTACCTATCAAGTACCTACTATCATGACATGTTAAGACCTGATTCCTATCCTTATTACAGAAAAGTAGACATGTGCATACATAACTCACATAAAGTATTAAAAGTATGTGATGTCACAGAGGTACTGTAAAGTTGTATGATTCTTTACAGTAGATAGCATGTGGTTTCACTCGAAGTATTAATAAAAAAGTTCATGGATCAAAGATGGCTTTATGGAGGGAGAAACTTTGAACTGGAGGTTGAAGGATAGAATAAACTTACATCTGGGAAATAGAAGAATGAGCTGTGGAGAATTTTTTTTTTTTTTCTGTTGGACTGAATATTTTATTTCAACAGACATCCCTGGTTTAAAAAAACAAACAAACAAAAAAGATGGAGGGAGGGGTTCAACATATCATCACACCCAACAGGGAGCAAAACTCCCATCCAAGAACTCAGAGGCCCTTCTGAGGCATCACTTGAGTCTTTGCTAGCTCCAAGACAGAAAGGAGCTGAATTTTCTAACTTTTGTTAAGAAAAATCTATCAAATATGTTCATTCTCGCAGAGGTGAGGGCTGGGTCCTCAGGGAAAGAGATCCTGGGCTTGGATCAGCTGGGGTCCCAGAGATGAAGCTGGGGGCCAAGCCAGCTGGGCTGCTGGAGATCCAGGGGCAGTCAGGTCCAGAGCCCTAGAATCCGTATTTGGCTTGGGTCTGCCGGCGGCTCAGCTTGTTCTCCGACCAGGTGTTCTTCAGTTCCAGCTCCCGCTCCTTACCCTGATGAATCAGATACGTAATCTGGTGTTTCCGCCGCTGAGGGCCTGTTGGCTGCTCACCTTTCTTTTTGCTGAATGACTTCATGGTTTTCTCTTCTGTCAATGACTTGGTCATCCACTGCTGGGCCCCACTGAGTTGGTCGTCACCTTTAATCTCCACAAAGTTGATCTCCTCCCTCCCTCGGTTCCTTTTGCCCTGCAGCCGCTTAAATGCTTCGGCATCGATGAAGGACGCATCTGGGGCAATTTCCTTGGGTGGGGGGGGTGGGGGGTGGACCAGAGCCGGGTCCTGTGCGGGATAGTAGCCACCACTGTAATAATCCTGATAGTAAGCACCAGCAGCATTGGCATCGCCATATGTGGAAAACTGACTGTAGCCGTAGTCATCCCCAGGCTTAGGCATCCAAGGGGCCCCACTTGAGCCTGCTGCCATCTTGAATGCCAAGGGGGCATTGGCTGCCTCGTCCCGGAAGGCCGGCTCTGGTTCTGCGCCTGGAGGCAGCTCTTCTGGGACAGTGGGGACGGGGGAAGGGTATGGCTCGGCTTCAGGCGGCTCGGCCTTCTCAGGGAGGGAGAAAGAGTTCTCAGGGGCTACTGCCTCATCACTGTCGTCCTCCTCCTGCGTGATCTGCCCCGTCACCTGCAGGGCAGCACTCTGGGCGGCAGTCTTGATAGCTGTGGTTGTGGCGCCCACAGCAGGGGCAAGAGAAGCCTTGGGCTTAGAAGCCTGCCTGGAGGGCTTAGTGTCAGAGGAGCCATGCGAGGGTTTCCGGGAGGAGGCATGGGGCAGGCATGGGAGAAGGCAACCTGTTCGTCTCTCTCACAGTCAGGTTTTTAGGTTGGGGAAGCAAGGCGGACACACCAGTCCCCTCACTGGATCCCTGAAGGGCAGTTTTCTTCTTTGTGGGTTCATCTTCCTCAGAATCTGAATCCCCCGTATGCAACTCTGGCGCCGCAATCTCCACCGGCTCTGTCGTCTTCTCTGGCTTTGGAAGCCCCGGGAGGGGGCGGCCGGCACTGCCGATAGTTGGGGGCAGACTGAGGCCAGGGCCTCGGGGCGAGGGCAGCCCCAATCCGGGCGCCTCCCCAACTCCCGCCGCTTCAGCCGGGCACACGCCTGGAGGTGAGGGGAAGCCTCCCAGGCTGGAGCCGGGGGTCGCCGGTGGGTGGGGGCAGCAACAGCGGCGGGGGGAAGGCTGGAGCCAGCATCTGGGGTGGGGGGCGGAGGCAGCAAGGCCGGACCCTCGGGTGCGGGAAGAGAAGGGAACAAGCCCCCTAAAGTGGGCCCGGGTGTAGGGCCCGCCGCCGCCTCCTCCTTCTCCTCCGGCTCCGGCTCAGCCGCAGCCGGCTCACTTTCATCGCTGCTGGCGTAAGCAACCGGCGACATGGCGCCGCCCGCCTTTGGGGCGCCCTTGCCGGCAGACAAGACCTACTTGAGACCGGGGATGTCCCGAGGCCTAGTGTGCCCCCCCACTCCCACTCCGTGGGGAGGGGAACCAAAAAGGCGGCCTTCTCTGTACTCTAGGGCTAGCCCCGGCAGAAGCCCATGCCCATAGTTGATATCCACCGAATAAGGCTTCCCTCTAAACTTAAGCTCCTAGTCCCGGGCAACTACACACAGCTAATGTGATTTTTTTTTTTTTTTAAATAAGGGAAAGCATGTGATCAAAACAAAGAAGTTAGAAACTTGTTTGGCAGGAATTTAGAGTTTTCTGGAGTACAGGGATAATATTTCTGGAAAGATAAGAGAAGATTGAAACATGGGTGCCCTAACGAAGACTACTGATGGCCTCTAAACTATTGAATTGACCTGAGTTTTACGAAACTTTCCTGTGTTTAAACAGACTTACATGACACCCATCTCTACATGTCTAAAGTCTGACTTGCAGGATGATAAAGTAGGTGCACAGAAAACCATGCGATGAGCAGGCTAACACACGTTCTAAGAAGCACACACTTCACTGATTAAATTCATGCTTTTATTGTCACAACACTTTTGGAGATTAATACTTCCCTACTTTAGATTTAACTTCCCATTAACAAATTCTGTTCTCTACCGTGTAATTGTATAACTCTGATTGATTTAACAGTGCTTTAAAAGTTAGCATTGTTTCATAGCAGAGCTGGCAAAAATACAAAAGGTTTTGTATCCTTGATGACCAGAAACTGTGTGCTGTCTCATTCCTAAAAGACAAACAGTGGGAAGTACTTCCAGCTGTCATGAAATAATTGTGTTTTTGGAGGTACTGTTGTCAAGGTGAGGTTGTCTAGAATTATTTTGCTAAGTTCTCATTTTGAGTGAGTCGCTTTAATAACCATCATTATGGAAGCAAAATATAATTACAAATAATGATTGTTTTAGAAGTACAAATTGAGCAGAATCAGCTAATGGCCAGTTTCTATTCAACTTGCAGTTTGTATTTCTCATTTTATGACAAAATATTACTGGAAAGAGAATGAAAAGCAAACACTGCATTTCTACAATCTTATATTTTAAGTCAAAAGTAAAAATTGTAGACCGCCTGAATGAGATTTTTAACTAATAGCTGTCCAGAAGCAAAGATGTACATTAAGAGAATTATCACATTAAGTATGGAGTGTATGACAAAGGACAAGAATTTTTGAAACGTTGACATATACGACTGTCTGGATTATACTTGCTTAACATTTCATGTTACAACTAAAAATTATTGATGAAAATAACATTAAGATTTTTACTAACTAGTACTAGTTTCTTGTCTTTCATTAGCTCCAAATGACTCAACCTCCCTTCATCACCCCCTGTCCTTCTGTCTTTAATATTTTAAAGACATCATGCCAAGTCTCCATACTTCATATGTTATGGCTGACTTTTCTGGAACATATCTAATCTTTGTTTATCTTGCAGGAGAGCTTTATTCACCACTGGCCCGGTGTCAGTGTAGACAGAGTGCAGCTGAAGGTGTGAACAGTTCTAGTGTAATATCAGGGGTCTCAGGAGAAGCCCTTGACAGTAGGCCTGTGGACAGGGTCACCCCACCTCAGGCGTTCCTCTTCCTCTATGTCTATCTCTGGTTCAGCCTTCTAACCCCCACTGTTCATTCTCCTGGTAACACCTGCTCTGAGAGCTTCTGAGATGAAAATGAGCTTATTTGATAAATGTTCATTTTCTCCTAACTTAAGAATATAAGGAAGCTTCCTGGGCTCATACCCAAGAAAGTATTCTCCTTTTGTTTTTGAATCATCCCTGACAAACTATACTTTTCAACTCAATTAGCCCCGTATTGCAATTCATTTTTTTTTTCTTTAGAGAGAACTAATGTTCACAACATGTTTTTCGAATCAGTATGTTTTAATTTTATTGCAGTAAAATATACATGATATAAGATTGAGCTTTCAATCTGTTTTAAGCATAGCAATCTATTTTTAAGGAATATCTGTGATGGGAGCTTAGGAAGGTGAATCATTTTAAAATCCCACAGTGAGCAGGTTTCAAAGGAAGAATCTGCAGCAATTAAGTGGCTCAGTTTTTCAGCATTTCCCCCCCCACCCTTTCTCTTCTTCTTTTTTTTTTTTTTTTCTTGCTATCATCCATATCTTGTGGCATGTACAGGTACCTGTGACTCTTCCACAGCCCCCATATACTTCTTCCGTTCCACATTTGCTTACAGGTCTGAGTTCCTCCAAATTTGGAAACACAGGCTTTCTTTCATTCTGTTTTGGCTTATGGGGCTTCTGCCTCCTAAACCCCAGTCATGAAGGTAATGACATTTCATGAGGGAATGGGGGATGATTTACTTCAAATTGTGACGACACTCTACCTCCTGGTGTCCTCATAAAGATTAGTCAGGATAATGTGGTTGATCATCATGTTCAGATGTGATGTGTGTTTTAATTTTGGCATTTATTAGTGTGTGATAATTCATGTTCCATTTTTTTTCTCTGCCTCGATTTCCTCATTTACAAAATGAGCATAATCATGACTGATCTCATTTTATAGAGAAGGTTATTCATCTCTACCAGTTCCTTATTCCTGTCTACCAATCTTGCTACATTTCTCTGGCTCATTTAGTTTTCCACACTTCTAGATGACTATTTCGTTCTTTTATTTCTCTTGTCAAACATCCAACACTTTCCCCCTCATCTACATTAACAACTCTTATCTTTGCTTCCTACCTTGCTAAGAACAATGAGAAGAAAATTTCAGCACCCTCCTACCATCATGTACACTCTCCCTCACTGATATTTGTGCTGTTGTACTTTGCCTTCTCGCATCTGAATGTGAGAGAATTCTCTGCTCTTCACAGAGGCCAACTCTTTCATTTCTGCACCAGAGCCCTTCCCTCTCTGCTACTGAAGGACATCTCTTCAGATTTTTTCCTTTTTTTTTTTTTTTTGCATAATTATGCATTTATTTCTCCCTTATCGACTGAAACATTCCCATCAATAAACACACAGGCTCTTTTTCTTCTACTTCAATAAAATCCTCTCCTGAAACCAGTCTCTCTCCAGCCACTATCCTATTTCTTTCCTTCTTAAAAGAGTTTTCTATAGTTACTCTTTCCATAAATTGCCTCCTATTTACTGAGCCACTGTACCAAAATTATGCTCACAAAGCTACCAATCACCTATGTGTTAAGAAGTCTTTCAGTCGGTTTCTCTTCTATGTTCTCTGGTTTTCCCTCTATTCCACTGGCTTCCTTTGTTGAGTATTCTGCTTATTCCTCTCTATCCTTCCAACACTGGCCAAGGTACAATCCTTGGACCTTTTCCCTTTTATATATATATATATATATATATATATATATACACACAATCCCTGTTGTGCTCATCCAGTTTCATGGTTCATTAAGAATCATCTATTTACTAACAACTTCCAAATTTACATCTTCAGCTTTGATCTCCCCCTGAAAATCCAGGCTTATGTCTGCAGCTGCTTACTTGATATTACACTTGGCTGCTTAACTGGCATCCCAAACTTAACACATCAAAAAATAAATTTCTGATAGTCTCGCTGTAGTCTTTCCATTTCAATAAATTTTAATTCCCTCTTCCCAGGTGCTCAGACTAAATTCAACTCCTTTCTTTCCCTCACATCTGACATTCAAAAGCTCATTAAAATCTTACTGTTTCTGCCTTCCATCCAGTAAAAGACCATGTCTCAGCACCCCCATAGTCATGAGGCCACTGGCCCAAGCCACCATTTGCCCTCAGATGAATCATCACAATACCTCCCTATCTCATCTCCCCGCTTCCATCTCTTTAGTGATTATGAAGAGAAATCTTTGCAGTCAAAAATACTCTACAATGAATGTGATGTTTAGCTGTCACCTTAAGAGAAAAAGTAACATTGTCTAATTTTCACTCAAATAGCTTTTCTTATAAAAACTATTTGAAGCAGTTATTTATAAGTTTATATATATATTTATTTATGAAATAAGAAGTAAAACTTTATTTCTGTATTTAATTTTTCCTTTTTATGCTTTTAATTACCTGTAATATTGCATGAATAATTACGCCAATATGTATTTTCAAGTTGTTGTTGACGTTTATTCAGTCTAAATTCACAGAGGTGAATCTGCTGGGTCAAAAGGTAAAGGTTAATGTACTTTTGTTAGATACTGCCCAAATCCTCTTTAGTTTGAGATGTGTTTGAGCACCCATTATGCACATATTCACACACAGAATATGTTCAGTCGAGGAGGTGGGAAGTGAGAAACTGAACCTTAGTAGAGGGGAGCTTGGTGGGCTACAGATCAAAGGTCACAAAGAGTCAGACATGACTAAGCATGCACGCATATATAGTTTAACTTGCATTTATCTGATTATGAATTATAGTTACTTATGAATTATAGTACTAGGTATTTTAAATTTTGTTTCTGTTTTAAAATACCTTTGGGAGTCAGCCTAAAAGATGAACTCCAATAATATTACTTTTTTTGGTAGTTTGTCATTATGTAGTACCCTTCTATACTGAAACAAGGCTTACCCTTATGATCAAAAGAATACTAGATATGGAGTGGTAGTTCTGAGAATAAACTATAAAAGGCATGCCGGTTTCTATCTTGAATCCCTGCTCTTTTCACTCTGGGAGAATCTGATAGCCATGCTATGAAAAGACTCAAGTTGTATATCAAGAACGATCGAGGTCTCCCATCAGTAATTAACACTAACTCCAAGCCCATGGAAGTGAGTCACCCAGAATCAACTCATTCAGCCTTCAGATAACTGCAGCCCTGACTGATATCTGAATATAACCTCATGAAAGATTTAAGTCAGAAATGTCCAGCCACTTTTTCCTAGTATTGGTTCCCTATAGAGTGTTTTCCCCCAGTTTCTGTTTGAAAATGTCTTTCATTTGTCAATGTACTGAAGGGTATTTCCCACCGGAAATATTAATACTATATTGGCAGTTATTTTAGCATTTATAAGATGCTGACCCATTGTTTCTCTTGTGAATGCAACTCATTTTGCTGTTCCCTTCAACAGGAACTGTAGTTTGTTATGTTTAAGCCTTTTCTTTTTTTTCTTAACAGTTGCACTAAGTGCATTTTTCCTCAACTCTATCCTGTTGGGTTTTGTAAAACTTATGAAATTGCATAAATGGATGTATTTTGTCCATTTTTTTCAATTTTATTATTATAAACTATTTTATTCATCATCTCCTCTGATGAGATTGGCTGCGTTCAGGGTGGTATGGCCGTAGACAATCCATCTTCTCTTCTAATATTTTGCCCCACTATCTCTCTCCTTTTCTTCTGAATCAAACATTAACTATTTTCATCTCATCTATGAGCACTATAGCTCTTATTCTGTTATATGTATTTGCAGACTACTTTTTGTCTCTCTGCTTTAATCTGCATTTTCCACTGGCCTATCGTTCTATTCAAATATTGTCTCTTGATTTGTGTCTAATTTGTTCTTATTTCCATCTATTGAATACATAATTTCGGCTATTATATTTTTCAGTTTTGGAAGTGCCAGTTACTATTTTTATAAATTTCAGTTTATATCTGAAATTTTGTTTCTTCTCATTTATGTTTTTGAACTTGTTAGTAGTAGTTAAAACAATTTTTGATAATATTGATATTTGGATCATCCAGGTATTTCTATTTTTTTATTGCTTCTCTTGGTCTTATTTCTTTGATATAACTCTATGTTATATCATTGTATATGAGGCTCTGAATAAGGTCATCTTCCTGGAAAAAGTGTAAAGTTTGGTTCTGGACATGTTAAAGAAAGGGTAGATGATCTGAATCAGTCCTGGAATTAGGTGGTTCTAAGGTATTTTGTATTTTATTTTGATCAGTTGGTTTCTGGACTATCTCCCTTTATAATTGGTACTAAAAGCCTACCATTTTGTCTAGGGATCGTTTTCCTTTTATGCATAACAATCTTGACAACAATCTACCAAAAGCCATGTTTAGTCTCTAAAACTCTTAGCCACTATTTTTTGCTGAATCGTCAGTCTTTTTCACTGCTGCATTCAAATAACAAAAAAATACATTGAAATGAAAAAGATATTGAAAGGTATTGATTTGCATTTTTATTTTTCCTGAGATCTTGTTCACTTAATTCCTAAATGACAATATGTGTCTCTTCAGCTCTGATAGCTTTGTTGTTTAGTCACTAAGTTGTGTTCAACTTTTTGTGGCCCCATGGACTGTAGCCTACCAGGCTCCTCTGTCCATGGGATTCTTCAAGCAAGAATCCTGGAGTGGGTTGCCATTTCCTTCTCCAGGGGATCTTCCCAACCCAGGAATCTAACCTGGGTCTCCTGCATTGGTAGCAGTGGAGAAGGCAATGGCACCCCACTCCAGTACTCTTGCCTGGAAAGTCCCATGGATGGAGGAGCCTGGTAGGCTGCAGTCCATGGGGTCGCTAAGAGTCGGACACGACTGAGCGACTTCCCTTTCACTTTTCACTGTCATGCATTGGAGAAGGAAATGGCAACCCACTCCAGTGTTCTTGCCTGGAGAATCCCAGGGACGGGGGAGCCTGGTGGGCCGCCGTCTATGGGGTCGCACAGAGTCGGACACGACTGAAGCACCTCAGCAGCTGCAGCAGCAGCAGCGTTGGTAGTGGATTCTTTACCACTGAGCCACCTGGGAAGCCCTCTGATAGCATAAATCTTGCTTGTTCTCACTCTCTTAGTTATAGCTTTCTACTCAGCTCTTCAGCATCTTCACTTGAGCCACTTATGATATGACAAATGTCTCTTGGAAAAAGTAGCAAAAAGTTGAAGTTCATCTCACTTTGTTTCCTCCTCCTCACTGGATAGCAAAACCTAATTCCACTTAAAGTGCATCAAGATGTTCCCTTTTATAGCGTAAGAGTTGTTGTTTAGTCACTCATTCTGTCTGACTCTGTGTGACCCCTTGGACTGCAGCACTTCAGGCTTCCCTGTCCTTCACCATCTCCCAGAATTTGCTCAAACTCAAGTCCATTGAGTCGGTGATGCCATCCAACCATCTCATCCTCTGTTGTCCCCTTCTTCTCCCGCCTTCAATCTTTTCTAGCATCAGGATCTTTTCCAGTGAGTCAGCTCTTTGCATCAGGTGGCCAAAGTATTGGAGCTTCAGCATCAGTCCTTTCAATGAATATTCAGGGTTGATTTCCTTTAGGATGGACTGGTTGGATCTCCTTGCTGTCCAAGGGGCTCTCAAGAGTCTTTTCCAGCACCACAGTTCAAAGACATCAATTCTTGGGCGCTCAGCCTTTTTTTTTTTTTTTATTGTCCAGCGCTCACATCCATATATGACTACTGGAAAAATCATAGCTTTGACTTTATGGACCTTTGTGGACAAACTAATGTCTCTGCTTTTTAATACCTTGTCTAGGTCCTGTCCTTAAAGATAGTCATACATACCTAGGAATGGAAATTTTCTTGCTGCTTTAAGATTCATGATATTTAATTGTACTTGTAATTTTCTTCTTGATACCATGAATATGTATATTATTTTGTTTTTGTGGATTCTTCCTACCTTTTAAAATTATATTTAAAGACTGGTGAGAGAGATGTTGGTATCTTTTCTCTAGATTTTTTATTAATAATTCTTCATCAAAATTTTACTTTTCAAATAATTTTGGCTCATTGTCTTCCTCAATTTCCTTTCATTATAAATTCAGTTAGTCATTTTCTTCTAACTATTGAAAAGTGTTTTTATTTTTGCTTATACTCAGATATTTAATTGTGTTTGTAATGATTTTATATTGTTAAAATATTTAGGGGTTACAGTTGTCCTAAATGCAATTAGATAGACAATCACTATCTAATAGAACAGAAAAAATATACTAGTGTACACTTTAATCCACTAACTAGTGACACTGTTGGTTATTGATACTCACATGCCTTTACTTGTAAAGTTGACCCATTGAGTTGGAGTTAGCACTACATGGGTATCAGGAGTTCTGTCCATGCTTCTTATTGACTTTATAACCTTGTCCACATTACTCTAGTATTTTTGAAACTCAATTTCTATCCTTTTCTGAAATTAAAGTCAGACATTGGATTTTTCAATAGTAACTACAGAGTTGAAAATTTGAATTAGAACAAAACAGAGCTTTTTGTATGCCATTACATTTATACAAAATTCTTTCTAAATAGATATTTTGAAAAAAATATGTAGGAATGTAAAGAATATTTTTTGACCCCATGGACTGTAGCCTGTCAGTCTCCTTTGCCCATAGAATTCTCCAGGCAGCAATACTGGAGTGGGTAGTTATTTCTTTCTCCAGAGGATCTTCCTGACCCAGGGATTGAACCCAGGTCTCCTGAATTGCAGGCATATTCTTTATCATCTGAGCCACCAGGTAAGGACTTTAAATAATGATTAGAGTGGAAAATTTGAATTAAAACAGTTTTTTGGATCCCATTATCAGGAGACTTGGGTCCGATCCCTGGGTTGGGAAGATCCCCTGGAGGAGGGCATGGCACCCCACTTCAGTATTCTTACCCCGAGAATCCCCATGGACAGAGAAGCCTGGTGGGCTATAGTCCATGATGTTGCAAAGAAATGGACATGACTGAGTGACTAAGCACACCTTTATACATGGGCTTCCCAGGTAGTACTAGTGGAAAATCATCTGCTTACCAATATGGGAGACATAAGACATATGGGTTTGATCCCTGGGTAGGAAGATCTCCTGGAGAAGGGAATGGCACCCCACTCCAGTATTATTGCCTGGAGAATCCCATGGACAGAGAGGCTTGGCAGGCTTCAGGACATAATTATTTTTAAATAGATAGTCTGTAAAACATCTGGGAATGTAAAGAATATCAGAAAAAAACTGCAATATTGATTTTACTAGGCCTTTTGTATACGGATTTTTTTGGATTATGTAAGTATCACTACTACAACTTTTCTTTTATAATTACACAGTATTTAAGATTTTGCTTGTAGTCAGTGTTTCCAGAGCAGAAAATTTTATTTGTTCATGTGCCTGCTCATTCAGTCTTGCTCAACTAGAAGAGAAGCAACTTCCTCTCTGTTCTGCTCTCACAGACACAGTTTGGCAAGTGTTTTTCAACAAGCTTCACCTTCCTCAAAGAATCAAGTGTTCTCCAGGCAGGCAAAAGCTAGTAAATCAGCCGTAGTGTTAATCAATAAAAGTAATCAGCCTCTGAAGCAAAACCTGTCTATTACAATATGTAGCAACCAGCTCTCCAATGGACTTTAAAACACAAGTTGAAGAGTGAACACAGAGTTGTTCTGCTACCCTATTTGTTCCACTTTATTTCAAGCAACATTAGAATTTTAGATGAGACTATAAACAGATTCTTTGAGAGTATGTGCACTTGTGAATCTGAAAAGAATATAAAAAGAATGAAAGAAACAATACTTGTGAAACATTTTTCTCCAAAATGTAATGTAGCGAATGAAAATAAGCTCTGTTGTCTAATTCCAAACACAACTTTGTATGTGAAATAATTTATTTTTGTAGTTTATGCCATTCAAACTTTTCATCTAATGTCAGGTCAGTTTTTTGCTATACCTTCTCTCCCTGTAATCAACCTTAGATTTAATGCCATAATTCTCTTTTAAAAAAATCATTTGGTTGAATTTCCTGCAGTTTATGCTTTGATGGCATAGGTTTTCAAGTTAATTAAATGATTACATAAGGTACTTAATGTAGTAGAAGCCCTAGAATGTAAAACATTGTCCATGGGATTCTCCAGGCAAGAATACTAGAGTGGGCTGCCATCCCCTTCTTCAGGAGGTCTTCCTAACCCACGGATCAAACCTGGGTCTCCCGCATGGCAGGCAGATTCTTTACCCTCTGAGCCACCACGGAAGCTCCGATAGCTAAACCACTAAACAATTAATTATTAAAGAAATTGTTAAATAAGGCTTAAGCAGGTATATTTCAGGAGAGGTGGAGGGGAAGAAATTAAAACCAAGAACAAGAACATCTACATTGAATTCGTGTAATAAAAAATGAAGGAAAGTTTAGTTGGGACATGTTATTTTTGCTCGTTCTTATTAAACCTTTTATCATTAAAAAATAAATGCTTTTAATCAGTTTTTGATAAAATAATCTTCCCAATTCTATTAAATATAAAAATGTTAATGAAGATTTATGAATTTTCAAGTCCATGATAATACTTATTATTTTATCAGAAATTTCTGATAATATGCACTTATTAAAATACCATTAAGTAACACTCACAGATTTCTAAATATTAGATGTCTAAGTATTGCTAAGCCAGCATGGAATAAAAATTTTAAAAAAAAACTGACAAAAACAATGAACAACATCATTTACTACACATGGCTAGTATATACTTTGTGACAAATGGTATAGAATCTATGATGGCTCAGTGGTAAAGTAGCCGTGGTAAAGAGTCTCCTGCCAATGCAGGAGACGCAGGAATTGTGGGGTCAATCCTTGGGTAGGGAAGATATTCTGGAGGAGTGTGTGGCAACCCACTCCAGTGTTCTTTACTGGGAAACCCCATGGTCAGAGGAGCCTGGCAGGCTACTGTGCACGGGGTCTCAGAGTCAGACATGACTGAGAGACAGAATATACAGAGAGTCTATACGTCAAATCTGTAAGTAGCCCTCTTATATTTGAAAAACAAAACATAACTTTAAATTAGGGTATATTTGGTAATGGTCCCATGTCTGAGCTTAACCTTATTATGGCTGTATCCTCTGGGGAGCTGCAAAATATGTTTCAGGTTAAAGCACTCACCTGAGCAACACATAATTTGGGGAATATGTGATGTAAAAGATGAACTTTTCTGCAGTGAACACCTCGCCTTATCAGCTGCTGGAACAGCAGGCGAGAGGCGCTGGAAGTAGCAAGTACTAGTGTTGATCTGTGTGGCTGGTTCACCACATGAGACCCCGGAAGGCATGACTCACCAGCTGGGACCTCATTATATAGACTTAGCCAGAGGAAAGCTGCTAACCCATATTACCTCTAACTGGCAAGAAAATGGGATGTCAGGGGCAAAACCATGTATGTGACATGTCAGATTAAGACCTGATGATGGCGAAGTTCAGGAGTTGTACAGTAGAAGTAGTTTTTCAGTTAGCAATAATATTCCTCCAATAAGGATTTAATTGTTACCTATTTTTTAAATCTATGTGTAAAAATTGATCATCTATGTGTATAGACTTTCATGTTCAGTGTTTAACAATCCATATCCACCATTTATACCAGATTTCAAAGAAGTTCACTTTCCTGGTCTTTTCCCACCAAATGTGACAGCTACAGACACTTAGAAAAATGGTCTGTAAACATCTTCCAAAGAGACTGAAGTTCATCAAGAAAGTGTTTGCAAGTTAGATTGCCAAGTGTTTGTTTAATGATATTAGGCTTCTTAAAAGCTTTTAAAATATGTTCATTTACTCCTTAATATGATATAAAGCTTTTTGTGAAATAAGTGCTTTAGAGTTTAATTCTCCATCTTTGCTAAAGTCATGGTAAACTATCACTTCATATCACTTCAGCATTTTCTGGCAATCTCCAAGGTTTTAGAAATTGGCCCAGATAATAGTCTAATCATAATCATTTTTCTTACTAAAATTCTTTTCACACATTTAATCATTTAGAAGTCATGAATCATTCATTTATGTTAGTGTATAGTTTTTAATACCCTGAAATAGACAGAGTCCTTTAGCAGTTTCCACTGTATCTGTCTACTATGTGCCACCTGGAACTTAGGAATCTGCAACTACTTTCATCAATTTGACAATCAGTATACAAGGTCACAGGGTGATAAGCTTAATTATAAGACTTAAACTTCCATCATGAGACCAATAATTTTGTCTTGATTGTTAAACTCGGCAAAAATAACCTGTCTTCTCTGTCTCAGAAATTGAGTTAATTATTTACAGTTTCAACTTGCATCCCTGACTGATGAACCCTAGGGGCTGCTTCAAAGTCTATAATACAAGTGTTAATAATCACGCTTTAAATTTCTAACAGGAGTGTAAGATGCCCATGAATGATGATAAATCTCTTTGTGCAGTGTGACCGATTTACAGAGTCACAGCACAGCCTTCTAAGGCTGAATCCTATCTGTCATGTATTTAAAGATCAAAGCTCTCAAAACTCCAGTGTGTGAAACGAAACTTTATAAAAGGTCTGTATCATGAAAATCCCCTTGGACCTTATGAAAATAATTTGCAACTTTAGTTTTTATTCCTTATTTTTTCAACAGCAATTAAAACAGCTTAAGTGAGACAGTAAAATTTGCTAACACTTTCATATCAAATCTGTTAGAAATTTCTTCCCAAATGGCTTAAAGTTGAATAGCCTGATATCCACATTCTTTATGGACAATATTATTTAATTTCTACATCTTTCATTCTTTCATATATAGCTAGAATAACTTGATCATGAATATCAAACAAAAAGCAAGATACTCTTGAATGGAAAACCAGGTAGAATGTTCATTTTATGCGTTTTATAATTATTTTTTGATTTACACTATTTAAGTAAAAGGAAAATAAACAAGAAAATTAAACTGAACAAGTACTAGAAGTCAAAATTAAAATTCTTCCTACATAGATTAGAATTAGTACATCCAGAAAGCAGAATTTTTTAAAAAGTTAAAATAAACATTATTAATGACCTCAGCAAAATATAAGACTAAACCTATACCACTAATAATTTTAAAACTTAGGTTAAAAATGAACAATTAACTCTGAAGGCACCAGAAAACATCAAAGACAGAACTCAAGGGGCTGACGTCTCAGAAAATACATATGGATGCTAAGGAAGCCCCAGATTCACCACTGCTGGTCCTCCTCAGAGAATCTGATCACTTGCTGACTTCTGGAAAATATGTAAAGAGAAAGTAACCAAGAGCCTCCTAAATTCTCCATGGGCAAGGGAGAAAATAATTATATATCGTTCAGCACAACCGAACTGCCAGGAATTTTAGACATTGTAATCCTATAGAGAAATAAAAGAAACATAAAAGCCTGGATGCATCTAATGTTTTATAAGCAATATGCCCATGAGGCACTGAACAACCCCTAAAGGGCAAGTGCAGGGTGCAGTAAGTAGAGAAACACAGCCATTCTAGGGCTGAAAAGTTACTTAGAAAATTCTGCAATATTGAGAGACTTTAAACACACTCTATTGGCTCCGTTTTTCTGAAGAACCCTGACTGACAGGATTATCTATTTTTAGCCTGGTGTTAAGGGAAGAATGCCCTTTATATTTCTGATGTAACCTTAGTCTTAGACAAGCACCAAATCCCCCAGTCTCAGCTATTTACTCTTCTCAGGTTCCCCGCCCCTCCCTGGGTGTATTTCTGGGTCTACCTTGCATTTCTTCTCCTTCTCCAGGGACAGTTTTGTTTTCTGTTCTTTTCCTTCAGATGTTCACTTCAGTGCCCGAGGGTGACGGTGTTTGCTGTTCTTACCTCCAATATGAAGACTTTAATTCCTTAGGGGAGAGAGTGGAGAAAAGAACAAGTACAATTGCATGCCCTTCATACCAGAGCCACCGGCGTTCTTTCTAGGTCTAAGATAAGAATATTTTCTTTGTAACTTCACCCAGTAATATCTCTGAGCACCCACTGAGGTTCAAGGAGAAAATGCTGAAAAGACGGTACTCTGTTAATTTCTGTGGACCCATGAGGGTCACACTCCATCACCAATGTGCTGCTGCTGACCACATCACACACCAGGCTAAATAAGTCTTCCTGGTACCCAATTGTCTCAGAAGGTATTGCCTGTGTCCAGTCTTTCCCTGGAGGCATCTTCTTAGATTTTAGGTTATTTTGTTGCCCTACAACCTCAGTGCTTAAGTTCAAGGAAATTTCCGTATTTGTACCTGGTCTGACTTTTCTCCTCTATAAGCTTGGAAGCAGCACTCATTTTAGGTGTCTCATCTCTGAGCAGAAACTAGATGTCAACAACAGACTTTTAATTAAAGTTTTTGGACGACTTGGCTGTCATTTGTAATTAGGAAAAAAATCCATATCTTGCACAAAGAAAAAAGTTCAGTTAGATTAGGGATACAAATGTAAAAAATTAAACTATGCAAGTTTTGTAAGGAAACATGGGTGAAATTCTCTTAAATCTTGGGAAAGGAAAGGCTTTCTAACTATAACTCAAATACAGAGGCAACAAATGAAAAGATTAATCAATTTAAACATTAAACAATTAAAACTTTTTCTGTTTTTTAAAGATTTCTATTGTGAAAATAAACATTAAAATAATCTAAAAAATCTGTTAAAATGGGAAGAAATGTTTGCAGTATATTAAACAAAGAACTAATATTCCTAATACCAAGAAACAAAATTGTTGCATTAAGAAGCAATTACTGAAAATGAGAGGAAAAATATATGAACAGGCAGCTCAACAAAAAAAGACATATAAATGAATTTTGAAAATGTAGGAAAATTTTCAAACTCATCTTTACAGAAATACAATCAAGAACAAGAGATATGATTTTCTACTAGTGAAACTGGAAAAACAAATTAAACATAAAAAAAGTCTATTGGTGAAGCTGTGCTATCAGGCATTCTCATTGTTGCTGGTGGAAATACAAACAAGTCCACTCCTCGAAGGAATTTGACAATACCTAACACAATTATACATGAACTTAACTTTTGACTCATAAATCTTACATGTAGGAATCTACCCTGAAGATGAATCTCTTACATGGTAAGAATACATTTGAGCAAGGTTATCTCTGTAACATTCTTTAAAATTGCCAATATTGGAAATAATATAATATCTACATAGAAAAGAAGCTGAATAAGCTACGATAGCTTATGGTAGTTTAAGCTTTAAATCTAGAGACCATCACATGCCCATACTAATAATTCATATTATGTGGAATGTCCTCACTTGAAACGTGACTCTTAGCAATAGTTTCAGTTACATCTCAATCAACACTATAAACCTTATATAATTAAAATCATAAATGACATAAGAGTTACATTTAGTGAAAACTGTGGCTTGCTGTACTGATGAGGGTGAGAATGGGCTTTTTGGACATACAAAGTCTGGACTCTGTATGAAGAGGATGTAAAGATTTAATGAGGCCTTTGAAAAATATCGCCTTCAGTATTTTGAAAATAGTCCTTACAGATCCCTGGACAGATAATAGGAATCCTGTGATATTTGCAGTCCTGTTGCCTAAAGTTGACATCTGAATTTTGATTCCTAAATGACTGCTTGTGTGTGTATAAAAGTCACTTAGTCCCCTCTGCCTATAGCCTGCCAGACTCCTCAGTCCATGGAATTCTCCAGGCCAGAATGCTGGAGTGGGTTGCCATGCCCTCCCCCAGGGGATCTTCCCAACCCAGGGATCAAACCCAGGTCTCCCACATTGCAGGAGGATTCTTTACCGTCTGAGTCACCAGGAAAGCCCGATTGACTGTCTAGCCATGCGTATCTTAGGCCATGCCTTCTCTGATGTCAGTTATAAGGAAATAGAACCTGGTCTCTGTTACTGTGTTGTTTCTGCTTTAAGTAAAACTTCCCTGAGCTAGTAACCAAGATTATTTTTCAAAAATTTTATTGAAGTATAGTTGATTTAAAACACTATGTTAATTTCAGCAGTACAGCAAAGTGATTTGGATATATATATTCTTTTTCATATTCTTTTCCATTATGGTTCATCACAGGATATTGAATATAGTACACTGTTATATGACCTTCTTGCTTATTCATTCTGTGTGTAATAATTTGCATCTGGTAATCCAAACTCACAATCTTTCCCTCCCCCACCCATCCTAACTCTTGACAATTACAAGTTTGTTCACTGTGTCTGAAAGCCTGTTTCTGTTTTGTAGATATGTTCATTTGTGTTAGATTCTGCATATAAGTGATGTTATGTAGTATCTGTCTTTCTCTGACTTACTTCACTTAGTACAGTGATTTCTAGGTCCATCCGTATTGTTGTAAATGGCATTATTTCATTCTTTTTATGGCTGAGTGATATTGCATTGCTTATATACACCATACTCTCTTTACCCATCCATTGAGGGACATTTAGGCTCTTTCCATGTCCTGGCTATTTTAAATAATGCTGCTGTGGAAATAGGAGTACATGTATTTTTTCCCATTTATTTTTATTCATTGGAGGCTAATTACTTTACAGTATTGTAGTGGTTTTTGCCATACATTGACATGAATCGGCCATGGATTCACATGTGTTCCCCATCCCGATCCCCCCTCCCACCTCCCTCCCCATCCCATCCCTCTGGGTCTTCCCAGTGCACCAGCCCTGAGCACTTGTCTCATGCATCCAACCTGGGCTGGTGATCTGTTTCACCCTTGATAGTATACTTGTTTCAACGCTATTCTCTGAAAACATCCCACCCTCACCTTCTCCCACAGAGTCTAAAAGTCTGTTTTGTACATCTGTGTCTCTTTTTCTGTTTTGCATATAGGGTTATTGTTACCATCTTTTTAAATTCCATATATATGCATTAGTATACTGTATTGGTCTTTATCTTTCTGGCTTACTTCACTCTGTATAATGGGCTCCAGTTTCATCCATCTCATTAGAACTGATTCAAATGAATTCTTTGTGATGGCTGAGTAATAGTCCCTGGTGTATATGTACCACAGCTTCCTTATCGTATTTTTTGAATTGTAGTTTTATCTGGGTATACGCCCAGGAGTGGTATTGCTGGATCATATGGTAGTTTAGCTTTTTGAAGAACCTCCATGGTGTTCTCCATAGCAGCTCTGCCAATTTACATTCCCACTAACAGTGTGGGAGGGGTCCCTTTTCTTCACACCCCTGCCAGCATTTATCACTTACAGATGTTTTAGTGATAGACGTTCTGACTGGTGTGAGGTGGTACTTCACTGTAGTTTTGATTTTCATTTCTCTAATAATTGTCAATGATGAGCTTCAGTTCATGTGCCTATTGACCATCTGGTAGTATTCTTTGGAGAATGTCTATTTAGCTCTTCTGTCCATTTTTTTTTTTTTTTTGGCTTGGGTTGTTTGTTATTGAATTATATGAGCTCTTTGCATATTTTGGAAATTAAGCCCTTGATGGTCACATCATTTGCAAATATTTTATCCTGGTCCAAGTTTGTCTTTTCATTTTGTGTATGGTTTCCCTTTCTGTACAATACTTGTGGATTTGATTAGGTCTCATTTGTTTATTTTTGGCTTTATTTCTATTGTCTTGGGAGACTACCCTGAGAAAACACTGATTTGATTGTGTCAGCGAATGCTTTGCCTGTGTTATCTTCTAGGAGATTTATGATGTGGTAACTCACATTTAATTCTTTAAGGCATTTTGAGATTATTGTATGGTATGAGGATGTGTTCTAACTTCATTGATTATGCATTCTATGCTAATGCATTTGGGGGTAAGCCAAATGTGAGTAATGCAGAGGAACTTTCTCATTGTTTCCCTCCTCAAACACATCAGTTTGCCTTCTGAAAAAGAAAGGAATCTGCTGAATTTTACCTGTATCTCTAGTTTATGTAGTCATATTTTTACTGCTTTTATATCTTCCTTCAGCAGCATACAGCAGGAAATCCATTAACTAGTCACTGATTAAGCTATTCACCAGTTTAGCAGATAGTTTTTCTCACCTCTGTAAAATATTTTATTTCCATAAGATATTGAATTTTCATAGTTCATAATGTACTCCCTAACAATGGGTTGCTTGTTTATCAAGGTTCTGAAGGGTTTATTCTATTTATTCCACATATACTTCATTTAACTTATGTAATTTAGTTATTATGCAATGCAGGAAACCAAATAAATAATAATTTTGCTACAGCTAAGTTTGCTGCTTTGAAAATTACAAAAAAATTATCAAATATTAGCATGAGAAAGAGAAATACATCAATTTAGGGGAACATAGGCAATTCTAAAAGAATTTTATACCTGAATTGATATGGAAATATTTTAAAGTTCTTGCTCTAGAGAAAATAAATTAAGCATTATTTAAAACACTACATCCTAAAGCAAACTAATTATGAATGGACATTTATATATTTTGAAAGAAAATCAAATGTAATTTTTTTAATGATGCTCTACCCTTTGTCAGTTAAGCAAAAACCTATGGGTATAAGTTAATTTGAGAGAGTCCTTCTACATACTTTTATTAATTTGATATAGATTAATAATATGGATATTTTAAAATATTTTTGTGATAATTGTTTTTAGCATCTATTCTTTTTTAGTGCACTGATTGAATTTTTATCAAATGCATACATTCTTCTTCTGCTGCTGTATATTTGCCATTTATTTGTTCCCCTGTGTAAGAAATGGAGAAGGAAATGGCCACCCACAGCAGTATTCTTGCCAAGATAATCCCATGGACAGAGGAGCCTGGAGGGCTCTTGTTCATGGGACTGCAGAGCTAAACACAACTGAGCCAGTGGGTATAGATGAATATTTAGTATATTTAGCTTTGTGCTCACACGCAGAAGTTTCTCAGGTGCTGCTGTTCTTGTTCTGACTTGGACATTAATTAATTTGCCTTTAGAATTTCTAAATTAGTTACCATATTTGCTGATGTTTTTGACAATATTTTTTTATGGTAGGGAGATTAAGATAATAATATTAAGATATTCTCTTCCATTTTCCCCCAAAGACTGAAGTGTTGTCTCATTTCTGAACTAACTTCCAATTGGAGTGGATTATTTTTGTTTCAAATGGCTGGATTTGGGGGCCTACTATTTTAGTTTTTACTTAAAAATCAATAGCCTTAAGTGAGCCCTATATTTTTCCTTGTGTTGGAAGCTACTAGTTTATGACAGTCATATCAGCCTTAGAAAATGACTTGGGTACCTTTATATCTATTTCTATTTTGTTTTACTGAAACTGAGTCCCCTAACATCAAGTTGCTGTACTGAGTTTATGATTAATCTCTTTCTAAAACTTTATTCGCTTTCTTTCCCATCCAGGTTCATTTTAGGATTAAAGAGGTATCAAAGACAAAGGGGGCTTGAAGTCAAGCAAGACACTGTGGGGCCTTCCCAGGTACAAAAGTACCTCTGTGGCTGCTCAAAAGCACCCTTTCTTATTTGTGGATGAAAAGGCTTAACCCCCTAGGCCTTTCCCAAGTCCCAAAGAGCAGACTCAAGCCGTTAAATGATTACAATGTCACAAGACTCCTAGCTCCTCCTGAAAGGATACTGATAATAATCTGAAGTATACCTTTGAATTGTTCTATTGAACGCAGGTTTTGAATGGTGACTATATGCTGACCACAAGCACTAGACCCCAGACTGGTTAGAAGAACCAAAATACTGAGATTCCTGAAACATCACTCTGTTATCTCACCACCAACCAGTCATTGGAAGATTCTCTTTGAACAAATGGATTTAGATACTGACACTCAAAATGATTCTTCATGTGGTTGGAGTATGTGGTAGCATCTTGTCAGCTATTTTTCATTTGCTTCTGTGTCTCTTATTCCTGCCTTCTCTGGTTTTAACTTAGTTTTTTAACGATTCTATTTTACCCCATTTATTGATTATATTATTTTTAGTGGTTGCAAATAATAACATTTTAGGGTCTACAACACACTTTTAAAAATAATCTAAAACCTCTTTCACACACTATACCACCTCATGTGCAGGGTAAGATATTTTTAATTATGTAAAATCAGTTGCTCCCTCCCGTTTTTTCTGCCCTTGTAGTTATGGATTTTTATGCTATTAACACCCAAAATATTGTTGGTATGTTTTTCCTCAGTTATCTTTAAGAAAAAGTGAAGAGTAAGGGTAAAATACAATTTTTTCCCCCATTTTTAACCTTCTTTATTTCTTTCTGCCAGTTTAACTTTCTTATTGATCATATCCTTTTTTCCCAAAAACTTTTCTGTAGCATTTCTTCTGGAGTAGGTCTAATGGCAGCAAATTAATTCATTTTTCTGTTTCACTGAGAAAGTATTTCTCCTTTAACTTTGAAGGATATTTTTTCAGGGAATCTAAAATCCTGTGTTGAGATTTTTTTTTCCTTTCAGCACAGTAAAGATATCATTCTCTTGTCTTATTTGCATAGTTTCTGATGAGAAGAACTGCTGTATTCTTATCCTTCTCTTTTTTTTTTTAATTATTTTTTTTTATTTTTTTTAATTATTATTATTATTTTTTTTTCCAGTGGGTTTTGTCATACATTGATATGAATCAGCCATGGAATGGATTTACATGTATTCCCCATCCCGATCCCCCCTCCCACCTCCCTCTCCACCCGATTCCTCTGGGTCTTCCCAGTGCACCAGGCCCGAGCACTTGTCTCGTGCATCCCACCTGGGCTGGTGATCTGTTTCACCATAGATAGTATACATGCTGTTCTTTTGAAATATCCCACCCTCACATTCTCCCACAGAGTTCAAAAGTCTGTTCTGTATTTCTGTGTCTCTTTTTCTGTTTTGCATATAGGGTTATCGTTATCACCTTTCTAAATTCCATATATATGTGTTAGCATGCTGTAATGTTCTTTATCTTTCTGGCTTACTTCACTCTGTATAATGGGCTCCAGTTTCATCCATCTCATTAGGACTGGTTCAAATGAATTCTTTTTAATGGCTGAGTAATATTCCATGGTGTATATGTACCACAGCTTCCTTATCCATTCATCTGCTGATGGGCATCTAGGTTGCTTCCATGTCCTGGCTATTATAAACAGTGCTGCGATGAACATTGGGGTGCACGTGTCTCTTTCAGATCTGGTTTCCTCAGTGTGTATGCCCAGAAGTGGGATTGCTGGGTCATATGGCAGTTCTATTTCCAGTTTTTTAAGAAATCTCCACACTGTTTTCCATAGCGGCTGTACTAGTTTGCATTCCCACCAACAGTGTAAGAGGGTTCCTTTTGTTCTTGCTGCTTTCAAGATTTTCTTTGTCATTGGTTTTCAACAGTTTGAATATAATATGTATAGATTTGTTTTTCCTTGGTGTTTACACTGCTTGATGTTCTCAAGTTTCTTGGATTTATGGTTTAGTGTCTCTAACTTCAGAAAATTTTCAGCATTCCTTTCTCATGTACTGTTTTTTAATTCTACTTCTGAGTTTCTCGTACACATATCCTGACTCTAATATTGTCACTTAGCTCTAGGATGGTCTTCAGTGGTGTTGTTTCATTTTCTTTTTTTCCTTTGCATTTCAGTCTTAATACTTCCTACTGATATATTTACATTCTGACTTATTTCATTCTTCCTTGTAGATCCTATCACCCATGTGATCTTTCTATGATACCTCCTAGCCTGATGGGAAGTGAAAATGACTGCGAGAGACGGGGAGGTGAAAGTTAGTGTCGTCTGGTAATTAATACTCATCAGTAGCCTTGAAAGAATAAGCCACATTCCTGGTATCAGAGGAAGCCATTGAAGCTTTATTTACAGAGAATAGTGATTACTCAAGCTGTCTGGTGGTTCCCTAGAAAACTGTACTCAATTGGCTTCTTTTTATGTGACCTCACTTGAACTTGCTCAGTGCTAAGAGCAATACCCAAGAGCTAAGTAAAATCTTAGGGCATAAGCATTGACTGAAGAAATAAAGACAAGTGAGAAGAATCGCCAGGCATCCTGAAAGAGAGAACCTATAGCATCCCTGAGATCTTATGAGGAAAGGTGAGGGGTTCCTGTCTAGATCAGTGTCAGCAGGCATCTTAGATCAGGAATTCCTGCTCATGACCCAGCTTCCTAACCAGTCTAGCCTTTGTCACAAGTCCAGCACTCCTGAGGTTTGAAGGGGAGAGATATCTATGATGTGCAGTCCTATCAGAAGCAAGTTATCAACAAAGAGAAGTTTTCAAAGAAATGAAGTTTAGTGAAAAAAAAACAAAACAAAACAGGCATATACTGGAGCATCGCATCTCTCACTGTGCTGCCTGCATGCATATTCAATTGCTCAGTTGTGTCTGACTCTTTGCGACCCCATGGACTGTAGCCCACCAGGCTCCTCTGTCCATGGGATTCTCCAGGCCAGAATACTGGAGTGGCTTGCCATTTGCTCCTCCAGGGGATCTTCTCGACCCAGGGATGGAACCTACGTCTCCTTCATGGGCGGGTAGATTCTTTACCACTTTGCCACCTGGGAAGCCCCTCTCTGTGGTAGGTCATAGGAATTATTTATTCAGAGTTTTATAAAAATGATTGCCTTAGGAAATTCTATATTTACTTATCATTTCCTATATTAATCTAGATTTGCTGATCCCAGAAATCAACCATATTAACCCTTATCGGTTGGTCCCATTGGTTTTCCTTATAAGACTCTCAAATTGTTTTTGGAAAGAGAGAGTTTATAAATGTGTTTCAATATGTACTTCACTATGACTGCTTCAAAATCAAGGAATGAATTGTTTGAAATTGATAGGGATATTTTCTATTATAGATAAGAAGATGCTACTATAATGAAAACAGTTATCTCAAATTGTGTTTGGTAAATATAAGTGCTGCCAGCCCACGAAAAATGTTTTTATCAATGTTAATTTACCCAAAGAAACAATACACTTCCAAAAAAAATGCCCTAAGACAATATAATCAACTATTTTCCAGTTATAGATGCAACATTTTAGTTCAGGAGAGAGATAATATTTTTAACATTCCAAGAAAGATAATTTATACTTGAGGGGGTCTAATATGACTTGATATAAACCTATCATCTTAATTTGCATTTCAAAAAATAGTGAACTAAAGTAAGCACATATTTTTGCCGTTAGTATTAACTCACATGGATGTAGTACATGGTTGAATAAAATCCAACTAAGATAGAGTTGGAGCAACAGATTGCTTCCAAATTAGGAAAGGAGTGTGCCAAGGCTGTATATTGTCATCCTACTTATTTAGTTTTATGAAGAGTACATGCTGGGCTGGATGAAGCACAAGCTGAAATCTAGATTGTCAGGAGAAATATATATAACCTCAGATACACAGATGACTCCACCCTTATGGCAGAAGGTGAAGAGGAACTAAAGATCCTCTTAATGAAAGTGTGAGAGTAGAGTGAAAAAGCTGACTTAAAACTCAGTCTTCAAAAACGAAGATCATGCCATCTGGTCCCATCACTTCATGGTAAATAGAAGGAGAAACAGTGGAAACAGTGACAGATTTTATTTTTGGGAACTCCAAAATCACTGCACATGGTGACTGCAGCCATGAAATTAGAAGATACTTGCTGCTAGGAAAGAAAGCTATGACCAACCTAGACAGCATATTAAAAAACAGAGATATTACTTTGCCAACAAAGGTCTGTCTAACCAAAGCTATGATTTTTCCAGTAGTCATGTATGGATGTGAGAGTTAGACCATAAAGAAAGCTGAGCACTGTGGAAGTGATGCTTTTGAACTGTGGTGTTTGAGAAGACTCTTAAGAGTCCCTTGGACTGCAAGGAGAACAAACCAGTCCATCCTAAAGGAAATCAGTCCTGGGTGTTCATTGGAAAGACTGATGGCTGAAGCTGAAATTCCAATACTTTGGTCACCTGATGCTGGGAAAGATTGAAGGCAGGAGGAGAAGGGGATGACAGAGGATGAGAGAGTTGGATGGCATCACCAACTTGATGGACATGAGTTTGAGCAAGCTCTGGGAGTTGGTGATGGACAGGGAAACCTGGCATGCTGCTGAACTGAACTGAAGATAGAGTAAGGATCTCCTTACATTATTGTGGCAAATTATTTTATTATAAATATAATAAGCTTATATGTTTTATATGTTACCTATATGGTTTCATGTATTAGCAATATAGTTTTATATGTCAGCAATAGTTAATTGAAATTTGATACTTTTTAAAGATTTAGAACAAAGAAATCTATGTTGTGTTATCTCTTTGGAGTAAAGTTAGAGTTCATCATAGAACTTCATTTTTTACTCCTCCAGTGGTAGAGAAGATGATACTCTCACTTTGAGATTAAAATCATATTAAAATCACACTTTGCTCATGTTATCTTTGCTCTCAAAACAAGCTTCCAATTAGATGCCCGGAAAAGAAATCAAAGAAAAATGTATGATTCTCAGTACTTGAACAATGTCATTAAACAAAGTAGAGAACCATAATTTTATTTATCAACATACTATAGAAATATTAACTGAGTATTTTAGGTTTCTAAAATGAATATAGGTACATGGTAATAGGACAGCTGGTCCCTGTTTTCAATGTTTGACTTAACAATCTGTAAAAGCCGTATACATTCAGTAGAAACTGTACATCAAATTTTGATCATTCCTGGGCTACCCGCCCAGCATCACAGAGAATATCTTACTGGATATTACTAGCCCTATAATATTCAGTAAGATATTCTCTGTGATGCTGGACTGGTAGCAGCCACAGATGTCAGCCAGGCCATCGCAAGGGTAAATAACCACTACACTTATAAACATGCTGTAGCCAGATAACCATACTGTTTTTTACTAGTCAGTAAGCTTCATGAGATATTCAACACTATAGTATAATATAAGCTTTGTAGTAGATGATTTTGCCCAACTATAGGCTATTATAATTGTTCTGAGCACATTTAAGGTCGGCTAGGCCAGGTTATAATGTTTGGTAGACTAGGTACATTAAATACATTTTCCACTTAAGATGGGCTTATCAGGATGTATTCCTATGTAAGTCAAGAAAGATCTGTAAAAATATATTTGTTTAAAATCACAAAATCATTAATAATCACATTAAGATTAAATCTTTGTTGATATAAATTCAAAATCCCTTAGTCTTTTACTTCCTAATTCTAAAGCAGTGTGATATATAAATTCACTTGACGTATTTTTGAAGTGCTATTTAGTAGCATCATTAACTCAAATTTCATAATTTCAAAATTCAGATTTCATTATTCTAAGAACTTGATAATGAAAGAAATGTTTGGTAAACTTTTTAAGCCAATACATATTCTATGGTTCTGGAAGAAATTTACAAAATACTGAAATTCTTTGCTCAGCTAACAAATGAGAACCAATAATTTTGAGCTTATCATTATTTAAATGTTTTATAGAATAAGTATATTTTTCATGATTAATTTGTAGAAAATTCAGCATATTATAAAGGAATATATATTATTTAATCTCAAAGATATCTGATATATGTAATCTAAAAGACTTTAACATTACTGAAGATTTGTGTATTAGAGAACTGACAATTATTTGAGAAGTGACTTACAACATAAATATATATAACCTATGTAACTGAAAGTATCACTTAAAGACATAGGAAAATACAGTAACATTGCATGGAACATTTAGGAAAATTTCTTTTGAATAAAATCTTCATATTGTTTCTGCATTTCAAATGTGTGAACATTATCAATAGACTTGGATACTGCCATGCAGATAAGCATAACTAACTTAATCATCAATCCTTATTTGAATGCCTACCACGTTCTAAGCTTCATAACAAGCAACCATATTGAAAGAGATAAAATGTCTAAGAACACTTTGGATGCAGAGGTGGCAGACAACTAAATAGTTTCAGTATAATTTTATGAACTCTAGAACAGATTAATCTGTAGGCTTTTATGACAGTACATGAAAAGTATACTTTTTTAATAAACAAAATAATGACTGAAGCCTTCTGGAATGAGTTATCCCCTAAGTTGAACCTTTGAGCTGGATGGGAACTGGCTTTGTGAAAGTGGAAGGAGTCCGTTTCCCAAAGATGGACCAACACGTGAAGTATCAGAGAGGCACAAAAAGCAGAATACATTCAGAGGGAGAAAGACATCTGTGCATGATGTCCAAGAAAGAAAAGAACAAGAATGAGTCCTGAACAAGTAGACCTGTTAAATGTTTTCAGGGTCACAATTATAGTCATCGCTTAGAAACTGTCGCTGTGTATGTCTCTGAAACTCCAGCTTTCTCCTGGTTATGTGCCAGTTGGGTCAGAGGACCAGGTTTATTAGCCATTTAATAAGTAGGCTAGTGTGTGAGAATATGAACAGCTGCCCTGAAAATATATAAAAGGAGGAGGCCAAGAAGCACATCCCACTGTGAAGGCCCAGAGGCAACAACTGGTAACAAGCAGTTCTACTAAACCACCCAGAACATCATCCTGTTATCTGCAGAGCATTATTCCCTTGACTGTGCATCAGTCCTCAAAGAGCTTCTAATATATTCAGGAGGTAGGCATCTGATTGCAGATGTTTGACACGACTATCTATGTCGCTATGTACAACTACTTATCGTCTACAGAACAGTGACCTGAATGAAAGCAGGGGATATTTCCATTGTTTTAAACTAAATGTGTGTCCAGAGTAAAATGTGATACTCTCCATTATTTGTAAATAATAAAAAGTAACACTGATGTATTTAAATAGATGAAGATATTGGGTGGATATTAGAACTGACTCTGAAATTCTGAATTTGTCCTAGGTATGCTATTGTGTGTTTAAGTAGAGGAAGAGTCGTAGGGGCATTTCCTTGAAATGGCCAAATAGTCAAATGATCAACTGCTTCTGAATGGGGTTTTGCTCCAGTGGATACACAGAAATTTCAAAGAAAGTGAAGTTGCTCAGTCGTATCCGACTCTTTGCGATCCCATGAACTTTAGCTCACCAGGCTCCTCCATCCATGGAATTTTCTAGGCAAGAGTACTGGAGTGGGTTGCCATTCCCTTCTCCAGGGGATCTTCCCGACACAGGGATGGAACCTGGGTCTCCTGCATTGTGGGCAGACGCTTTACTCTCTGAGTCACTAGGGAGTCCTAAAAAATGTCAAAGCCATCAACACTAAACAGCAAAACAGTCCTTCTCCCCCGGACTGGGCACTGTAACCATCTACAGAATTGCCAAAGGCACAGATTCCTAACACAGTGCCCAAAGAGAATGATGGACCCAGCTGGGCAGCGGCTTTTTGCATTTTAGTGAATATCCCTGATGAGCTGATACTGCATGTGCAGGGATTGCCATTCGAGAAACAGAGCTACAGGGCTTAGCTTCTCAGCTCAGATCTGCACTAGGAAATGAGTTTTATACTTCAATATAGATTTGATATTCAATGTATGCATTGAAGCTTTCATTTAGTTTCAATTAGAAATAAGAACTGGGTATATTCAGACTATAGCGATAAGGGGAGAAACAGGGAGCTCTCCAAATAGAACTCTTTGTGGGCTGATAACTAATGAATCATAGGCATTTTTCAAGAACTTAGAGTGAATATTTTTGGATGAAACGTGAACTACAGCAGAATGTTAATATGGAATCTCTGCAACTGTTTTGGCTGAGCTTCAAAGTGTAAGAAATACACCTAACATTACAAATATCCTCTTATCTAAAGGAAAGGGAAATGACCCTTAATGCTTTTTATAAATCAACTCTTCCTACATTACTGATTACCCAAGTCCAGATATAAAATGACGGGGCTGAACCTTGAAAGGGAAGATTTTGCCATGGAGAGTTGTAGACATAAAATATTTTTTCTCATGATCATGAGAAAGGAGAAGAGGTTCTTCCCCTTTCACCTTATGCCAAGATAAAGGAGCTTATAAAATCACTAAAATAGTTAGATATTTATGATCTGGGATTTGGCAAATGAGATATCCACATGAGAAAGACAGCTGGCAATGATTATCAGAAAAAAAAAAAATGAAGCAAAAATAAGGCAAAAAGTTTAGTGGCAGATACTTTTGATATTACAATGGTGACAAGAAAATAACCTAATGAAAGGGTAAAGTAATTTACTTTATTTCACTTTTTACTGTTGATTAATAGTCTCAAACTAAGTAAAGTTTTTTCTTAACTTGCAGATTTTTATACTGAGTGATACAAGAAATTCTGTCTGGTGTAACTGATCATTCCAAAGAATTATGGCCTGTTGAGCATTAGCCAGTTTTATATCTAACCCAGCAATGTTATCGTAATATTTCTTTGTTAAATTGACTAGAGGTAATCTATTTTCTCAGATGTTCACTGGACCAGTCATAATGACTTAATTTTCCCATCATTAATTAATGGGTTAAATAAAATCTTTGATATATGCTTTTATGTTTGGAAATCATGAATGTCATGCTTTTACCTTTTTGAACTTCATACCTTTTCAAAGCTATGGCTCAGACTGAGTTTTTGGTGAAAGTTTGAAGAGGAAAAACTATTAAACATTAAAATAATCTGCTCACCACACAGAGGATGTTGTGCTAAACGAGATTTGGGGGTCATCTTGAATTCATCTCTCATGACTACTGCCTGGAAAGTCAATGTGACTCTGTTTTAGAGTTGTGCACGGTGGATTGCCTAATGCCTTCATTAATCATGAGTCACATAAAAACATGTGATGCATGTTCATTTTATATTTTGAGAGTAAAATTTTTTGATAACTATACTTTTATAGTTTTGAAGGTCATTTGCTGAGATTCCCAAGTAGGTTTACCTAACAATTGATAAACTCAGTGTTTGTAGAATCATATCATGTATTCTCTTTAAGTTTAAACAAGTCCTTGAAGACTCCTACAGTATACCTGAATCAATAACTAGGACTTTGCCTATGCTGACTCTGTTTCCCTCATTTATTCTGCATTTTTTTAACTGATTTTGAGGTTTGTTTTTGTTTTTCTAGTTTACAAAAGAAGTTATTCTTCATTGGTGCCAGCATTCTCCTTATGACTGAGAATCCAGTTAGCTAATTTTTACATTTGTTTCCCAGGCTTTACCTGTTTTCCTCTTGATGAAGCTATAGCAATACAAATAGCAATCTTATTTACCTTTGTATCCCAAATGCCTACCAAATAGTCTTGCAACCTATAGTCACTAAGTAAATACTTGTTGAAAAAGTAACATTGCTGCTGCTGAGTCTGTTTAGTTTGTTTGTTTTTTTCCCTTGCTACATTCATTACATTAATAGGTAGCAGTAGTTCTACCAGTCAACTCTTCCCTCTTTGACTTCCTCCCTGCAGAGTTTGCCCTAACCTATACTTGGAATCGTGAGGATTAACTCTTGCAATTCCATTCCATATGACCTCACTGAACTCTTATATGCCACTAAATTCTATTAGTGGCATAAAGAGATGGGAATACTAGACAACCTCACCTCCTGAGAAACCTGTATGCAGGTCAAGAAGCAACAGTTAGAACTGGACATGGAACAACACGCTGGTTCAAAATTGGGAAAGTACGTTGAGGCTGTATAGTGTCACTCTGCTTAAATTTCTATGTAGACTACATCATGTCTAATCCCAGGCTGGATGAAGCACGAGCCAGAATCAAGATTGGCATGAGAAATATCAATAATCTCATATTTGCAGATGGCACCACCCTTATGGCAGAAAGTAAAGCAGAACTAAAGAGCCTCTTGATGAAGGTGAAAGAGGAGAGTGAAAAAGCTGGCTTAAAACTCAGCCTTCAAGAAACGAAGATCATGGCATCTGGTCCCATCACTTCATGGCAAATAGATGGGAAAACAATGGAGACAGTGATAGACTTTATTTTCTTGGGCTTCAAAATCACTGAAAATGGTGACTGCAGCCATGAAATTAAAATATGATTGCTCCTTGGAAGAAAAGCTATGGCAAACCTAGATAGCATATTAAAAAGCAGGGATATTACTTTGTTGACAAATGTCTGTATAATCAAAGGTATGGTTTTTCCACAGTCATGTATGGATGTGAGAGTTCGACCATAAAGGAGGCTGAGCATCAAAGAATTGATGCTTTTGAACTGTGGTGTTGGAGAAGACTCTTGAGAGTCCCTAGGACTGCAAGGAGACCCAACCAGTCCATCCTAAAGGCAATCAACCCTGAATATTCATTGGAAGGACTGATGCTGAAGTGCCAATACTTTAGCCATCTGATATGAAGAGCTATCTCATTAGAAAAGACCTTGATGATGGGAAAGATAGAAGACAGGAGGACAAGGGGATGGCAGAGGATGAGGTGGTTGGATGGCATCACCAACATGAGTTTGAGCAAGCTCTTGGAGATGGTGAAGGACAGGGAGGCCTGGTGTGCTGCTGTCCATGGGGTCTCAAAGAGTCAGACACGACTGAGTGGCTGAACAATAAAAACCCTATTTAGTGAAAAACAACCATTTCAAAATGGCAAATAATATATTCAGTAAAAATAAAGAAAAATTAGCTAAAGATGGGACCAGAATATATTTTGTTTTTCTGACAGGTTCTTATCAAAGCCTAAATATAGTTATGTTTAATTCTGGACTAGAAATGTAGATCAACCAATTTGTTTCCACATTGCTAGGATATATTGAGACATTAGAATACTGGCAAGATTTGTAATAATATTTCCTTTATACCCTAATTTTTATACAAATCAATATAGGGTCAAGGAAGGATTAGCCCGCAAACATAACAAAATACAAAGATTTAGGAATCGTAACTGGTATAAAAATCTCTGGCTCATTATCAGGTTTATATTCCAAAGCCTTAGTAGTGTCCTACATTTCTGATTTCTCCAAATTATAAGCCTAACTCTTCCCTAAATCCTTAATCCTTATTCCTTGAAATCCTTACTTGTTAAGTTTCATCAAAAAACCATCCAAAGAGGTGTTTTCCAAGATTGTACATATTCATACTTGCAGTAAGATGTACCCTGGGATTCAAATAGGAAAGACCATCTTAGAGCATTTCCTCTCATTTACATATCCCTTTCACTTAATATTTAATCAAGTCATTTTCTTGATAAGGCAAGATGATGCTATCTATTAACATAATATTGTGCCCCATGAAAATTAATTGAACTGACTACATGGGTTGCCGTACCCTCCTCCAGGGGATCTTCCCCACCTGGGGATCAAAGTTGCGTCTCTTATGTCTACTGCATTTGCCAGAGGGTTCTTTACCACTAGCGCTGCCTGGGAAGCCCAATCTATACCCGTAGGAGTCACCAATGTCCTAACTACTCTAATGAGATGGGAGCAATTCATCTATACCTAAAAACCTCTTAACCCTTCAAATTTTGCATCTCAAGAATTAACTTCCTACTTTTCCCTGAAAACCTGTTCTTCCATTTTTGGACTAATGCTAACTTGAAAATATATTTGCACCCCAATGTTCATAGCAGCATTAGATACAGAGAAAAAATTAAATTATTGGTTGCCAGAGTGCTGGGATTGGGGGGAAGTGAAGGGGCAAAATGGGTGCAAAATGTGAAAATGTACAAACTTCCAGTTACAAAATTAACAAGGCATGGGAAGTAACATATAATGTGGTGACTATTGCTAATATTACTGCATTGCATATTTTAAAGTTGTCAAGAGTGTACATCTTAAAATCCTTATCACAAGAAAAAAATTGTAACTGCGTGGTGATGGATGCTAACAAGACTTATTGTGGTGATCATTTCACAATATACAGAAGTATCAAGTCATTATTTTGTATACCTGAAACTAATGTAATATTTCAATTATATATCTCAGTATAAAAAAAGATACACTGAATTGAACTAGCCCTCTTTATACCATCTCTAAAATAAGTTCAGTGAAACAAGTAGGCCATATTTTTTTCCAAGACATTAAGTGCACATAGAGATCTAAGTGGAATTATTTTGAAAATCATTTAAAATTAAAATTCTCATACATTTAGGAAGAAATTGGTTATATAGTCTTGCAAACATTTAATAGCAAACTAAATACCCTTAACCTATGTAAAGACTTCTTCTCCTGAATTCCATGGAGTGGTCAACTGAACTTAGATTCAACAGACACACAAAATGCAAAGTACTACTACACCTCATAATCATTAAATCCTGGAGAAACATAAAGTGATAATACTTAGGATTATTGTTGTTTTTAAAGGACAAAAGTGAAAGTGTTAGCCGTTCAGTCATGTCTACCTCTTTGTGACTCCATGGACTGAGGAGCCTGGCAGGCTACAGTCCATGGCATTCTCCAGGCAAGAATACTGGAGTGGATAGCCATTCCCTTCTCCAAGGGATATTCCAGACTCAGGGATTGAACCCGGCTCTCCAGTAATGCAGGCAGATTCTTTACTGTGACTAGGTCTTTTCAAATTGGGTGATCATCCCCAAACAAAACCAGAACGTATTGTTTGACAGAATTTTAAAGCCCTTTAAAGCATCACTGGAGGAAAATAAATGCATAAATCTTCAAGCTGCTTAAAGGTGAATTTATTCCTATCTTGGCATTTATTCTAAGTTCTGAAGTCAAGAAAACTGTTTTATCACAAATTTGTATGTCATAACAGACCAAGTTTTTTTTGGGTTATTTAAGTAAAGTTCTAGTAGTAGAGATATTTCTTGTTTTCCCTGATTGCCCAGGTTTAATTAAGAATATTAAATAATTGTGTTGTCACCTAAAATAAGTTCTGAAATGTGACAAGGTTAGCAATATATTCTACCCTCTGTCCTCTTTAATGAGTCTTTATTTCCAAGCATCCCTGTCTTCATTTTTAGTATTTAATTTTCAAAAGCTGCCAAAGGAGTACTGTGTACAGAGAGACTGTTCTTCTATAATGTTGACATCATACTTTGAATTTTTAATGGAGGTTCTCAGTAACTCAGTTTGAAAATTAGATGAACTCAACACTCCCACAAACTTAATCTTTCATTATGTCAGTGGAAATCCTAATGATGTCGATGGTTGGAAATATACAGTTACATTTTCTACTATTTATCTACTCAAATAGTTCCAGAAAAGGCCAGGTTGAATTTATAACAGTGGTCGGGCTGTTGTAGGTCTATCACTCGAGAGATAAAGTACAGGTTTTGAAATGATTTTACTGCCAGGCAAGAAACACAATAAAAAATATTAATTATGACAGAAACAGTGATGACCGTTAGATGATAAGACTTAAAAATTTTTCGCAGTCCTAATTTTACTCAGAGAAAAAAGGAAGAAAGGCAGACAATAAATAATACTATTGTTAACTATAGCTGCAGTGGTGTACAGCAGATCTCTTTAACTTACTCTTGCCAAAGTGAAACTTCCTATCTGTTAAAGAGCAACTCCCCAATTCGCCCTTCTCCTTCAAAATTGGGAAAGGAGTATAACAAGGCTATATACTGTTACCCTGCTTAGACATCTATGCAGAGTACATCATGAGACACGCTGGGCTGGATGAAGCACAAGCTGGAATCAAGATTGCTGGGAGCAATAGCAACAGTATCAGATAGGCAGGTGACTTGACCCTAATGGCAGAAAGCAAAGAGGAACTAAAGAGCCTCTTGATGAAGGTGAAAAAGGAGAGAGAAAAGCTGACTTAAGGCTCAACATTCAAAAAATTAAGATCATGGCATCACTTCATGGCCAATAGACGGGAAAACAATGGAAAGTGACAGACTATTTTCCTGGGCTCCAAAATCATTGTGGATGGTGACTGCAGCCATGAAATTAAAAGACCTTGCTCCTCGAAAGAAAAGCTGTGACAAAACTAGACAGGATACTAAAACGCAGAGCTACCACTTCTGACAAAGATCCGTCTAGTCAAAGCTATGGTTTTTCCAGTAGTCATGTGCAGATGTGAGAGTTGGACCAGAAAGAAGGCTGAGCACCAGAGAATTGATGTTTTCAAAATGTGGTGCTGGAGAAGACTCTTGAGAGTCCCTTGGACAGCAAGGAAATGAGACCAGTCCATCCTAAAGGAGATCAGTCCTGAATATTCATTGGAAGGACCGATGCTGAAGCTGAAGCTCCGATACTTTGGTCACCTGATGGGAAGAGTGGGCTCATCGGAAAAGACCCTGATGCTGGGAAAGATTGAAGGTAGGAGGAGGAGGTGGTGACAGAGGATGAGATGGTTGGATGGAATTATTGACTTAATGGACATGAGTTTGGGCAAACTCTGGGAGATAGTGAAGGACAGGGAAGCCTAGCATGCTGCAGTCCATTGGGTTACAAAGCATCAAACATGGCTTAGCGAATAAACAACAGGCCTTGGCAACCACCATTCTATGCTCTGTTTCTGTTATTTTGAGTTTGACTACTTTAGGTTTAGGTACCTTATATGGCCGGACTCCTTACTGACTAATTTCATGTAGCACAATGTGCTCGAGGCTAATACCTCCTATTGCATATGGCAGCATTTCCCTCTTTAAGACCAATTAAGAATGGTATTTGATTGCATGTATATTCCAAACATTTTTTATCGATAAATCTGTTGAAAAACCTTTAGCTTGTTTCCATACCTTAGGTATTATGGATAACACTGCAATGAACATCAGAGTGTATTTCATTCTCTTGGATATATATACACACAGAACTGAGATGTCTGGATCATATTATAGTTCTAGCTTAAATTTTTTGATTAGCACCATTTTCCATAGTGACTGCACCATTTACATTCCCACCAACTGTGCACAAAGGGTTTCCTTTTCTCCACATATTTGCCAACGCTTGTTATTTCTTTTTCTAATAGCCATCCTAAAAGGTGTGATGTGATGTCTCATTGTGGTTTTTTATTTATATTTCTTTGAAGATTAGTGATGTTAAGAACCTTTTCATGGACCTCTTGGCCATTTATATGTCTTCTTTGTAAAAGTGTCTACTCAGTTCTACCCATTTTTCAACTGAATGGTTTGGTTTCTTTGATATTGAGCAATCTGAGCCCTTTATGTATTTTGCAATATTAACTCTTCTCAGATATATAATTTACAGATATTTTCTCCCATTTGGCAGGTTGTTTTTTCATTTTCTTGATGGTTTCCTCTGCTGTGCAGAAGCTTTCTAGCTTGATGTAGTTTCACTTCATTTATTTCTGCTTTTGTTGCTTTTGCTTCTGGTAATAAACTCAAAAAATTATTGCCAAGACTGATTTCAGGAGCTTACAGCCTATGCTTTCCTCTAAGGGTTTTATGGTTTTAGGTTTTATGTTCAAGTCTTTAATTCACTTTTTGTTGATTTTTATGTATAGTATATGACAGTAGGCCAGTTTCAATTTTTTGCATGTGGCTTATTTTCCCAAGGCCATTTATTCAAGACACTGGCCTTTCTCTGTTGTATATTCTTGGCTCCTTTGTAGTAAATTAATTGACCATTTATGCATAGGTTTATTTCATGTCTCTCTTCTGTTTCATTGATCTATGCATCTGTTTTTATGCCAGTCCTATATTCTTAATTACAATAGCTTTGTAATGTAGCTTGAAATCAGGAAGTGGAATGCCTCCATCTTTGTTCTTTTTTCTCAAGATTGCTTTGTCTATCCAGGGGTCTTTTGTGGTCCCATACAAATTTTAGGATTAGTTATTCTATTCCTGTGAAAAATACCATTGGAACTTGGATCAGGATTGCAATGACTCAGTAGGTGATTTTGGGTGATATGGGCATTTTAACAATATTAATTCTTCCAATTCACAAGCAATGTAACTGCTGATACTTTACGAGTGACAATATGATCTTCTTATGTATATGCACGTCTTTAACGAATAATATCAAATGACTTGTCTTTGAATCACTGATCCCTTCTGTTCTGTCAAGTTGGTTGTTGAAACTCTCTACTGATTGTTTCAATTCATTTATTGTATTCTTTGATTCCAGAATCTGTTTGGTTTTGTTTCTGTTTTTTGTGTCTTTGTTCATAGTCTTATTTTGGCCATGTATCATTTTCTTGATTTTGTCTAGTTTTCCATCTTTGTTCTCTTGCAACTCAACGAGCTTCTTAAAGATTACTTTGCACTGTTTTCAGGCAATTCGTGGATGTCCCCATTTCTTTAGAGTAGGTCACTGGAGATCACTTTGCTCCTTAACTTTTGCCATATTCCCCTCATTCCCCATGTTCTTTGCTCTGGATTTGGTGTCTGTGTATTTGAAAAGACTGCCATCTGTCTGGGACTCCATGGACTGTCAACAGAGAGAGACCTTCAGTACTCACCTTGGCTAGAATCTGGGGAACCTCTCAAACCTTGTCTATGAGAAAAGTTTCTAGGAAGAGAAACGTTTCTATGAGAAGAGTTTCTCTCTCTCTGGAGGAGTTTCAGGGTTGTGAACCCTCTCCGAATCTTACACAGCCATGGTAGCCACAGTAAGCACCCGGCCCATTTTCCCCAGCACAGTACACTGGATGTCCAGAACACTGGAGGCAAGCCCGCTTCCCTCTCTTCCTTCAGGAGAAGAAGTCTCGGGTGGTATGCCTATCCCCCACCCTGTGGAACTGTGCCTGCTGCAAGACACCCTCCATTTTCTTTGTTCTTAGCTCCCTACAGACTTTCAAGCTACACTGGTTTCCTCGGTGTTCCCAGGGAGGCAAGACAGTAACAGCTACTGAGGCCAAGCTGTTCTCTCTCAGAGCTGAGCTCTGCTGGACTGGGGAAGGGCCTGATGGTAGTCAAATGAACTTGCTCCTCTGACCCATTTCAGTGCTGCTCTTTTGGTTTTTACGCCTTTCTGCGGGGGTACTGCAACTTCTTAAATGGGTTCTGGTCAGTCATAAAGGTATTTGGATCCCTACATCATTTTTAAATTGGTGTTTCTGCAAGGGGCTTCCTATTCCACCAGCTTGTTGACCTCTCTAAGCAACAGCATATGTTATCATGAAAGACTGAAGGCTATCTCGCTAGGCTCAGAATGACTTCATGGACACTTGTCCACACCATCTCCGCTCCGTTTCTTGGTGATATTCTAAGTTTTTAGTCAAGCAACAAACTTTTAAAAGGGAAAAGCAATAAGTATATGCCACAAAAATTTACATTAATGTAGGTTCAGAAAGGCTAGATGATAAAGTACTTTTAAAGGAAGGGTTAAACCCACAACAAAGGGAGACTTCTGTCCAGTAACTAAGCACTTAGAGCACATAGGAAACCAATGTGTAAACTTTCGTTAATGGCTTGGCTTTCCCTGGGGAATCCAGTGCACAGTGGTCACTTAGGAACTGAGCATAGTTGGACCTGAAAGCCTTCCTTGAAGCCATAGAACTTCAAGAACTTAAGGCCCTCATTCAGTTCGGTCACTCAGTCGTGTCTGACTCTTAGCGACCCCATGGACTACAGCACGCCAGGCCTCCCTGTCCATCACCAACTCCTCGAGTTTACCCAAACTCATGTCCATTGAGTCAGTGATGCCATCCAACCACCTCATCCTCTGTCGTCCCCTTCTCCTCCCGCCTTCAATCTTTCCCAGCATCAGGGTCTTTTCCAATAAGTCAGCTTTTCGCATCAGGTGGCCAAAGTCCTGGAGCTTCAGCTTCAACATCAGTCCTTCCAATGAACACCCAGGACTGATTTTCTTTAGGATGGACTGGTTGGATCTCCTTGCAGTCCAAGGGACTCTCAAGAGTCTTCTCCAACACCACAGTTCAAAAGCATCAATTCTTCGGCGCTCAGCTTTCTTTAGAGTCCAACTCTCACATCCATACATGACCACTGGAAAAACCATAGCCATTACTAAACGGACCTTTTTTGGTAAAGTAATGTCTCTGCTTTTTAATATGCTGTCTAGGATGGTCCTAACTTCCCTTCCAAGGAGTAAGTGTCTTTTAATTTCATGGCTGCAGTCACCATCTGCAGTGATTTTGGAGCCCCCAAAAATAAAGTCTGCCACTGTTTCTCCATCTATTTGCCACGAAGTGATGGAGCTGGATGCCATGATCTTAGTTTTCTGATTGTTGACCTCATGAGACCAGACCATAAAACCCATCTTCCAGAAAAAGAAGAAAAATTAATGTTTTGGCTTAGATTTAGTATAAAAAGTATCCTCAGGAATGTATGTGTTCAGTCGTGTCCAACTCTTCTGCAACCCCATGGACTTTAGCTTGCCAAGCTCCTCTGTCCATGGAATTTTCCAGGCAAGAATATTGGAGTGAGTTGCCATTTCCTACTCTGAGGATCTTCTGACCCAGAGACTGAACCCCCAGCTTTTAAGTCTCCTGCATTAGTAGGCCGATTCTTTTACCACTGTGCCACCTGGAAAACCCCAAGAATGTATACCACTGGCTAATTTCACATGGGTTTGTCAATTTTATATTAACAGTACAAGATGGAGAATTCCAATTCAGAAATCAAGAATTACAGTGTTCTCAAAATGGTGGCATTCTTACACCTATCAGAAGCAAACACCCTCATTACAGGCCTCATGTAATCCCTACAGGTTAAAAATGTAATCCCTACAGATTGGATTTTCAGAAGAAGGAAATAATCCTACAAAGAGAATCCCAGGTAAGAGAAGAACTAATAAAGCGAGGAACTGGTAAGCATGTGAGTAAAGCATAATGTCCAAATTTAGTGTATTTAAAGTAAAGTAATATAAATACAAGCATAGATTCATAGAATTGCAAGAGGGAATTTAATGAAAAGTTTACCATTTCAGTGGGAATTATTAAAACACTCAATAATGGAAAGACAAAGCTGACATATTTCTAGATTCTTGTAATTTTATGTGAAGGGAAAAGGGAAAGCTGCATCCCAAATCCCACAGAATTATGTTAAAATGAGATAAAATTTATTATGAAGAGAGAAGAATTTTCTAGATGAGAACATTAAAGTAGGAATTTTTTTGTCTATTTTGAGAATAGATTTCATTACTTCTCAGCTAATCTCAATAAACAGGACCTCAAGACACTTTGATAAAAGTACTTAATGAATACTCGAGAAAGACTCATCTTCCACTGTTATTAATAACTGGGATAGACTCAAGTAAGAATATACTTTTAAATCAAGTCATTCTGTCTTAATCTCATGTACTCTTTTACATGAAATTTCACTTAATTTTGTGCAATAATTAAATACATCTATTTTTCTCCATATAGTCTCCCATGAGAATACAAAACCTAAGGGAGAAATGTATTCACTGTATTTAGGCACTGATTAGAAACATCAATATTTTGTTCAAGAATACAGTTTGGAGACAAATGTGTGGCCTATGACTTTTAAAAGAACTGTGATATTTTGAAATCACTGGTATGATTTTTTACAATGGCTATCATTATACACCAACTAATTAAGAATTGAAGGTCTACTTGTCAATTTTTACTGAATGCATTGTGCTATTGTCAATAAAGCATCCTAAATCGCTACTTGTGGCAGTAAAAGAAATTAATAGAAGTGTAATTGTGCTTTTAATAGGAACACCTCCAAACCATTAAGATGAAGGCATTTAAATACAAGTACTGGAAGAGGTAACATAGAAATACACAAATAAGCTATGCTTTTTTACACTGGTTTTCACTTCAGCCCCTCAACTGCACAAACAAAAACCTTCCTTGTAAGATAGAATTCCTTGACTATAGATAAATCCCTGTTTTCTCTCAGAGGTCTTGTGTTCATGTTTCAATACACAAATTTTTTAGAGTGGTTTTAGCTTCATAGGAAAATTGAGAAGAATAGATAGTCCTCTCATATCACCTGCTCTATGCACACATAGTCTCCTGCATTACCAACACCCCCCACCAGATGGGCAAATTGGTTACAAGCAATAAACCTACCCAGACACATCATTATCACCCAAAGGCTATAGTCTACATTAGATTTCACTCTTGGTGTTATGTGGCTATAGATTTGACAAATATATAATGGCATGTACCGACTCCTACATCATACAGAAGAGTTTTTCTGGCCTGAAAGTCCTCTGTGCTCTCCCTGTTTTTCTGTCCCTCCCCACAACCTGTGGCAACCACTGATCCCTTTGCTATTTTCATAGTTTTGCCTTATATACAATGTCAAATAGGTGAAATTATACACTGTGTAGTCTTTTCTGATTGACTTCTTTCATTTAATAGTATGCATTTATGTTTATTCCATGTTTTTTCATGGCTTGGTATCTCATGCCTTTTTAGTGCCAAATGATGTTCCATTGTCTGGGTGTACCACAATTTATTTATCCATTCACCTACTAAAGGATATCTTGGTTGCTTCCAAGTTTAAGCAATTATGAATAAAGCTGCTATAAACACCTGTGGGCAGATTCTTGGGGAGACAAATATTTTCAGCTCATTTGGGTAAATGCCAAGAAACAATTGCGGGATGGTATGGTAAGAATACAATTAGATATATAAGAAACTGGTAAACTGTCTTCCAAAGAGGCTGCGCCGTTTTGTATTTCCACCAGCAATGAATGAGAGTGCCTCATTCTAGCCATATTTGTATTGTGTTTGCTAGGTGTGTGGTGTGGCCTCATTACTATTTTAATATACTATTCCCTAATTGCAGGTAGTGTTGGGTCTTTCTTCACATGTTTAATCTTCATCTGTATGTCTGTATAGATCTTTTGCTCATTTTTTATCTGATTTGTTCATTTTTTATTATTTAGTTTTAAGTATACTTGGCCTATTTTGGATAACAGTCCTTTGTCCAACACATCCTTTGTGAATGATTTTTCCTGATCTGTGGTTTGTCTTCTCATTTTCTTAACTTGTGTCCAATTTTGACCATTAAGACAGCAAACTGGACATACATGTGAATCACGGTTATATGAAACACCTGTCTAAATGTCTGTTCATTCTAGAATATTAACTCTAGTGTCAGAAATGGTTTAATTCTAAGCCCACCTTTCTACTCACTAAATGTGTGACCTTTGGATTTTACTACTAAAATCTTTTAACATTTATATCATCTTATGATTTTCTAGGACAAAGAAATAGCCAGTGTGTTATGAAAGTTCTGTCAAAACCCAAAGAGCAGAACACCATATGCAGAAACAGTAATAATATGGTTTTAAAAGAATATATGAGGGATTCACTGAACAGTACCATCTCAGCTTCAACTCAGTCATGTCTCAGAGACTGTAATTCTGTTCAGAAACTGTGTGATTGTTTAGGGTGCAGTAGATACACATTATTTGCTAGTCTAGTATGTCCCCCACCGCACCATAATGGCCTCTGCATTCTCTGTGGTGTTCAGCTTATCTTAGCACACTACCTACACTCTATTTCTGCATGCTTTATGCAAAACTCCTCAAGGCAGAAGGACTCATTAGTTGGCTTAGCAGAGGATATTTATCAGCGTAGTTACTAGATTGCTGACTCACCTACAGTTTGACGACTTTGGACCAGATATCCATTCTATGCCCAGTCAGCTGTTTTCAAGGGCATAGCCTTGTATTTAGCCGTTCAAGGAAGAAATGCTCTGTACTTGCCAAGAACTTCCAATTAAAATTTAAATATGCATATCTATTTAAATATATACATACACATATACATGCATAAACAGTGGAGGATTGGGAAGCCTGGCATGCTGCACTCCATGGGGTTGCAAAGAGTCAGACACATCTGAGCGACTAAACAACAACATATGTACATACACATCTATATATTATATGTATCATATAGGCATAACTTTTAAATAAATATATATGAAATCTATATAAATTTATATGCAAAATGTAATGTCATTTTATGCTGCTATGCTTCTTAATATACCCCTTAACCTCCTAATCACTGAATTTCAATCATACTATCTTTCTGTCTGAAATCAGGAAATATGTCTCTTCCACAGATCTTTGATTTTGTCTTTTTCTTTACTGTGAACACTTTATGTTGATCATTTCATAATTGGTTGAGTACAGTAATTCACAACATAGCTTAAATGTACTTCCTAAAACATGAGACATTCGCTGGCCATCCGTCCAATGTCACTCCCTATTTCATTGCTTTATTTTCTCTATATTACACATCACTGTCTAAAACTGCTTTCCTCTTCTATTTGTCACTGTACTGGAATGTAAGTATCATCATGGTCTGGGCTGTGTCTGCCTCATCACACTCAGTCACTGGCAGGATACATTGGCTAGGACAGAGCAGGTGTTTGCTAGATTATTTTAAATACTTAAAGGGTTTATCTACTTAAACCATTTATCTACATAATGGTTTATCTACTTAGAACAAAATCCCCTCCAACAGGTAAAGTATGGTAAACACCTTGGCACCACACAGATATAAAAAGTAGTCCTAACAAATGCTCTCCAAAATATATGAAAAATATGTCACATTTTTAAAATCTCCTGAAACAAGGCTTACACATGTTCATTATGCAAAGATTTTACTGGCTGTTTGGTTTCCCATGACTGCTGAGTTCTTGCAAAGCCGTGAGACTCTGATAGCATTAGACCAGGAATACCTCACAAATCACTGAGGTGATGCTCTAGTCCCAAGCAACCCAGATTCTATGCTCTAGGGAACATTAAAAAAAAATATAGCATTCTTTAATTTTCTGTAATCTAGAGAGATCTGTTTTCTTTTTGAAGTATCCATAGCTCCCAACATGGTGACAATTAACTGGACAAGGAAACCTCAGACTTTACAACATAAATAAACAAAGAGGTAGGTAGGTAGGTAGATAGTAGCATTTTATTTTTCTACAGAAAGAAATTGAGACAGAGATATCTATTTTTCTTGACACTGTTGGCTGAAACATACCTAGAATTATATATCATGAGTATATAGTAAAGGCTATAAGAGTAGAATTGGAGGGGAGGTATAAAAAAATGAAAGAAATCTAAATTAAAATTTCATATTTTTACTTAGAAAGTTTAAACAGTATTTTAAGTATTCAGTTACGACAACATATAAGATTATTTTATTTATGATATTTCTCTCTGCTAACCAGCAGAATCAAAATTTGACATCAACTTTACCTTACTCTGTGATTTTTTCCAAGGTCAGCAATAATTTATGAAAATAGTTTACACAGGAAAAGGTTCCTGAAAATATGTGTGCACACAGCAAGATAAAGTCTTATTAGCACAGTGTTGGAGTGGCATTTGGGTATCTCTATTAACAGGGTTTATGGCCACAGATCCTCTTTTAAAGCAGGCATCAAAGAAAAGAACATGAAAAAAAGAAAGGAAATCACTTGTATAAAATGACAGCAAAAATCCTCCCTTAAAGTCTATAGAGAAGTGAATACAAACAAAAGGTGTAAGCAGACTTGTAACAATTATTATTTTTAATTGCTAGAAAGCTCTAATTCAAAAAATGAGAAACGATACATAAAAGCATATACAGTGGAATATCTGTTGAAACAGTGCAACATGAATTTCAGGTGCTGGTGGGAATAAAAGTAGAATTTTTAATATTATACCCTTGGAATTAAATTTAAAATAAAATTGACTTTTTGCTATACTTAAATCCATTTTTATTATTTCTCTAATGTTATCAGTTTAGAATTATAGAAAGAGAATGTGGTGGGAATAAGATAGGGCTTTGTTTATATAGCTGTATATTTGTATCTTTTATTGGTTTATATATAACTTGAAGTAAATTGGAAAAGTACTTTACAACAGTATCAATCGGGAATACAAATAATAACATCTATTCTGGGTAGATTATTAAAATATGTTAGGTTGTTCACAGATTTCTTTGGACGGGCTTGAGGGAAGGAACAATGCCCAATACAGCATTTAGCACCAATGGCACCTGCATTTGGATGCCAGCATTTCTGCTACTAAAGTCCCTAAACGACCAAATCTTCATCGTCACACTGACTGACTCCAATTCAAATCTTCAGTTACATGCTACTCATGAAACCAAGGTCCTGACCCTGTGCCTTAATATATAGAAAAGTCTGTGATTGTAGATTTTCTGACTTTTGTAATGGAAAAATAGGACATGGAATCTGGGGAATTATCTTAATTCTCAAAATGTTATGAAGCCACAGATCACACGTACAAGCTATCAGATCATGGTAAAGTTCATATGACAAAACTGCCTCTTAAAAGGGATAATTTTGAGTTAGACATGATGAGTTGCCTTCAAAGATATAGGTTTCTGAAACTGAGTTCAGATGTTTGGCCAAATGTAACATCTGGAATTATTCTACCGGGATTAGAAGTAGGTTATTGCAAAAAACTAATAATAATCAATTTTTTCTCCTTAAGTCCTAATGCATCAATTTTCTATAGTAAATCTAAACTTCCTGAGTCCCTCAAAACTTAAGCCTTTCACTTCGCACCCACTAGCATGACTGGAATGAAAAATCAAATAAGTATTGGCAAATATGTGGGAAGCAGAGATCTTGTACATTACAGACAGAAGCAAAATGATTTCAGTCATTTTGAAAGATCACCTGGCAGTTTCACAAATAGTTAAGTACAGAATTACCATAGGACTCAGTTATTCTCTTAGCTATATACTCAAGAGAAATGAAATCTTACATAGGAGTGCTCATCAAAGCATCATTCACAATAGCCCAAAGGCAGAAATAATCAACTGATGAATGGATAAAGTATGGTACAATATCCATTTTCCATGTTATATTGGTCATAAAAAATAATGAAATATTAATGTATACTATAGCATGGATGATCCTTGAAAAGCACTATGCTAAGTGAAAGAAGCCAGTCAAAAAGAGCACATATCTAAGATGCTGTATATATGAAATATACGTGTGTCTGCATGCTCAGTTTTGCTAAGTCATGTTCAACTCTTTGCAACTCCAAGGACTGCAGCCCGCCAGGCTCCTCTGTCCATGGGATTCTGCAAGGCAAGAATACTAGAATGGGTTGCCATGCCCTTCTCCAGGGGCTCTTCCCAGCCCAGGGATCGAACCTGCATCTCCTGTGTCTATTGCAGTGGCAGGAGGATTCTTTACCATGGAGCCACCTGAGAAGCCCCATGAAATGTACAGAAGAGGCAAATTTATAGAGATAAAGCTTTCATTAATGGTTGCTTAGGGTTAAAAAGGGGTAAAAGAGTAGAGGAACAGCAGCTACACTGTACAAGTTTTTTCTTTGTGGTGAGAAATATGTTTTAAATTGGACTTTGGTGATGGTTGCACAATTCTGAATACACTAAAAACCACTGAACTGCATGTCTTAAATGGGTGAGTTATATGGTATGTAAATCACAATAAAGTTGTTTTAACAAGAAAGCACTGTGAAGCTGGCATTAAGAGGCTGACATCTAAATTTCCCCCGTGATCCGAGGAACCACATCACATCACAGAAATCCCCCGATGCAGACGTTTCATGGCTGTGCAACTGTTGCCAATGCCCACATATCTCATGCAGAAATAGCAAAAAAATTATCTACATTTCTGTTTATTCCTTCATTTATTTACTCAGTATACACTTACAGAGAGCCACATGTTCTGGGTCCTATCCTGATCACCTGGAAATCAATCATAAATAAAGTCTCTACTCTTAATAAGTCAATCATTTAGCCATAGCTTTGATAAATCAAAAAATTATAATACAGTAAGTATAATAAAATTACATACACCTTGTTTTTAAAGTCTATTGGCTAAAGGATCTGTGAGGTGAGTTAGTGATATAGCAAACATGAACACGGAGCTTTACAGGTAAACGAAGGACAGGGAGCTCAGGAGAGTAAGGAAAAGAGGAAAAGAACAGATTAACATAGAGTTAGTAGGTTTATGAAAAGTGAGTAGAGTTGGAGGACAGAGGCATATAAATGCAGCCAAATAATAGGTCAATTCCAGATTATGAAAGTGATTGGTGGGAGAAGGGACTGATCTCTCTCCTCTTGTCGACTGTTGAAAGTTACTGACAACTTAGAGAAATGATATAACATGACTTTTGTCTGAACTAAGAATGTTATCCTTGCTCAGAATAAAGAATGTCTATTTTCTAGGAAGTCAAATATTTATAGGCAAAAAGACACACAAAAAAGTATACGTAACATGTGATTCCATTAATATAAATTGTAGAAAATGCCAGTCATAGTGACTGAAAGAAAATTGATGGTTGCCTACAGACTTGGTAAAGAGTAGGGAGTAGGACAGGATGAGAAATTCCAAAGGAGTAAAACCTTTAAGATGATGTCTATGTTCACAACTTGATTGCAGTGACAGTTTCGCAGGTATATTCAGAACTATACTGTGACTTGTATAGTTTAAACACACACAGTTTGTTTTATGTCAAATATACCTCTACAAGGAAAGAAGAAATATATATCATCCAGATGATGAAGGACTAGAATGTTACAAATCATAAGCTAAAATAAGGAACGGTCCCATTCTGTTTGCTAGTGAAGATGACTATAATAAGAATATGTTATTAAAAAATAGGCAGAGGAACTGCAGATACAATTTTCCAAACATGACATGCAGATGTCCAACAGGTCCACGGGAAGGTGCTCAACATCACTATCAGGGAAATGCAGGCTAAAACCACAGTGAGGTATCACCTCACACCTCTTAGAATGGCCATCATCTGAAAGGTGGGAGATCACAGTGTTGGCGAGAATGTGGAGAAAGGGAATCCTTGTGCACTGTTGGCTGTAAGGTAAGTTGGAGCAGCCACAATGGAGAACAGTATGGAGGGTCCTCAAGAAATTAACAACAGAATTACCATATGATCCAGCATCCCATTTCTGGCTATAAATCCAAATGAAATGAATACAGGTTACCAAAGAGGTATCTGCGTACTCCTGTGTTCATTGTAGCATTATTCATAATAGCCAGAGATGTTTATTAACAGATAAATGGATAAAGAAATTGCGAGAATACATATATATATATAAACCCATATATATCTTTATATATGTATAAAACAAACCTTATATATATATATGTATCTATAACAAACCCTTATATATATGTATATATACCCACATTTATACATACACACACACACATATATATATATGTATAAAACAAACATAAATAACAAACCTTTCCTATATACAGCTTCAAATCCTAAACAGGAAAGGTTTGTTATTTATCCATGAGAAGGAAGGCAGTTCTGTTTTTACAAAAGCATGAGTGGATCTTGAGAGCAATAAGCTAAGTGAAATAAACCAAAGAAAGACAAATCGGACATGGTATCATTTCTACATAGAATCTCCCCAAAAGTCAAGCTCATAGGAGCAGAGTAGAAAAGTGCTTGCCAAGGGCTGAAGGGAGTAGCCAGCAAGAGGTTGGTGAAAGGGTACAAATTTTCAGCTTTAAGATGAATAAGGTCTGAAGAGATACATGTGTAACATTGTCACTATAGTTGATAACACTGTATTGTATAATTGAAATTTGCTAAGACAATAGAAGTTAAATATTAACAAAAAAGCCTACAGAGAATATATATATATATATATATATATATATATATATATATATATATACACACACACACACACATACATACATACATACATACATATATGTATATATAGGGAGAATATATATGTACATACAGAAAAGAGAAAGGAGGCACCTAACCAACAGGTGATTATTTGGAGTTTAAGCAATAAACTTTCAAAGGCTTCAATTATCAATGATGTTATTTTGTTTGCTTGTTTAATACCCAACTAAACATTCATGACCACCTGACCTGCCTCTTGAGAAACCTATATGCAGGTCAAGAAGCAACAGTTAGAACTGGACATGGGACAACAGACTGGTTCCAAATAGGAAAAGGAGTACGTCAAGGCTGTATACTGTCACCCTGCTTATTTAACGTATATGCAGAGTACATCATGAGAAATGCTGGACTGGAAGAGGTACAAGTTGGAGTCAAGATTGCAAGGAGAAATATCAATAACCTCAGATATGCAGATGACACTACCCTTATGGCAGAAAGTGAAGAGGAACTAAAAAGCCTCTTGATGAAAGTGAAAGAGGACAGTGAAAAAGTTGGCTTAAAGCTCAACATTCAGAAACTAAGATCATGGCATCTGGTCCCATCACTGCATGAGAAATAGATGGGGAAACAGTGGCAGGCTTTATTTTTTGGGGCTCCAAAATCACTGCAGATGGTGATTGCAGCCATGAAATTAAAAGACGCTTACTCCTTGGAAGGAAAGTTATGACCAGCCTAGATAGCATATTAAAAAGCAGAGACATTACTCTGCCAACAAAGATCCATCTAGTCAAGGCCATGGTTTTTCCAGTGGTCATGTATGGATGTGAGAGTTGGACTGTGAAGAAAGCTAAGCGCTGAAAAATTGATGCTTTTGAAGTGTGGTGTTGGAGAAGACTCTTGAGAGTCCCTTGGACTGCAAGGAGATCCAACCATCTTAAAGGAGATCAGTCCTGGGTGTTCATTGGAAGGACTGATGCTGAAGCTGAAACTCCAGGACTTTGGCCACCTGATGCGATGAGTTGACTCATTGGAAAAGACCCTGATGCTGGGAGGGATTGGGGGCAGGAGGAGAAGGGGATGACAGAGGATGAGATGGCTGGATGGCATCACCGACTCGATGGACATGAGTTTGGGTAAACTCTGGGAGTTGGTGATGGACAGGGAAGCCTGGCGTGCTGCGATTCATGGGTCGCAAAGCGTCAGACATGACTGAGTGACTGAACTGAACTGAAGTGAACCATTCATGATTTTATAATTTTCACCATTATATTCATAAGGACACCTAGCACATAGTAAGTCCTTAAAAAATATATATGTTAAATAAATGAAGAAATGAACAAGGCTAAAAGTATGACTTCAGGTAATATCAACAAATTGATAAAAAAAAAATCATCAGTACACATTTGAAATGTATATTATGACCTTCAAGCGACTGAACAAACTCAGAATGTGATCAAAATACCAGCATGAACAAACTTTACAGCTTCAAATCCCGAAAGCAGGGAGAGGCTGAGATTTAAGAAATTAGATACAAGATGCTAGCTATGAGATTTTTGTGGAAGAAACAAAACCTGTACATTTACAAATGCACATTGTATAATAAGGAAAGTTGACACTGAAAAATCAGAGATATGTAGTAGATCAGATGATTATTCAGCAAACCATCCCCTTTCCTGCTACCCACATGTTAGAAAACCACTTCCTGCTCCACTGGTATATTTCTTGGCCAAGCAACCACTTTGACTGAAGGAATATGGATAGACATGCAGTGGGCCTGTTCAGAACCTAGGCTGTGAGTGCCTTGGACGATTCTGCATGTCTTTGTAAGCCTGTAATCACTGCCTTTAGAAATTCATGACTCAGTACCACTATCCTGCTAGCTGTTAGCTGGATCCCAAAACGAGCTGCACAGGGCAGATCCTCCCCATCTGACCAGCAGTCAGCTGCCTGTGGCCGAGTTGCCACAGCCAAAGCTCAGAATGTAAACAGTGCTTAACACTGTACGTCACTGTCCTCTGCGGGTGGTTATAAACTATCAATATTACCGTGGCAAGAGCTGACTAATACTAGATATTGCCTTTTGCTATTAAAGGATAACAAAGTTATTCTTGAGAAAACAGGTATAAAAAACAAATGGCTTGTGTCAAAGCAAAGAGGATAGTGTCTTCCACATAAACATATAACATATAGAGCAGAAAATAACTAACTTTTTCACAAAATATTTTGACCCAAATATTAGAATTGGCCAACTTGTTATAAACTATTAACATAATAGTTATGAAACAAAGGTGAAACTCTTCCAAAGAAAAACTACACAGGTGAGACATTCTTAAAGAAGGGCCTGACTGCATTTCAGCTAACAATAAAATCTTGTTTATTTGCTCAGTCGTGTCCGACTCTTTGCAACACCACTTACTGTAGCCCGCCAGGTTCCTCTGTCCATGGGATTTCCCAGGCAAGAACACTGGAGGGGGTTCCCTTTTCCTTCTCCAGGGGATCTTCCCAATTCAGGGGTCAACCTGCACCTGCATCTGCTGAATCAGCAGGCAGATGCTTTACCACTGACCACCTGGGAAGCCCCAGCAATAAAATGAACCCAAACAAAACAACCAGAAATAGTGAAACTGTGGTGAACGAAGCAAACAGATAATGTAGAGCCATAAACTAAGTATTATTAAAAATATCCTCAAATGTTAAATACCATAATTCTTAAAAAATGAAGGTGATTTTATGACAGGAGGTGGAAAGGGAGATGAAAGAGAATTTGATAGCTGTGAGTAAAATATATACTTAAAATCAACATTCTTTCCTCAATCTTTTGTTTACTTTTAGCTTTATGTCCTAACTGAAGATATGGTTTATTTTAGTGAATATTCTATGTTTCTACTGTTGGGTAAGGTTTTCTACAATTGTCAATTAGATCCGGGTGGTTTATGTTATTCTTCTGTATTGCTCATTTTTTTCTCTAGTAATTCTGTCAATTATTTCAAGAAGGGTGTTGCAGTCTCAAAGCAGTAGATTTATTTATTCTTTTAAAGAGTCTATATTTGCATAATTGGTGCACCACCTGTTTAAACAGTCAACAGTACGGAGGTTCCTCAGAAAACTAAAAACAGAACTATAATATGATCTAGCAATTCTGCTCCTGAGTACATATCTGGAAAAATGTAAACACTAATTCAGACACACGTAGCTCAGTGTTCACAGGAGCACAATTTACAGTAGCCAAGAACAAAAGCAACCCAAGTGCTCATCAGCAGACAGATAAATAAGATGTGGTATGCATATACAACAGAATATTACTCAGCCATAAAAATGAATGAAATCCTGCCACTTGGAGCAATATGGATGGACTTACAGACTGTTATGCTTAGTGAACTAAGTCAGAGAAAAACAAGTACTGTATTATATCACTTATATGTGGAATCTAAAAAGTAATAGGAATGAATATATACACAAAATAGAAGCAAACTCACAGATATTGAAAAAAACTGCATGCATGCAAAGTCACTTCAGTTGTGCCCGACTCTTTGCAGCCCTATGGGCTGTAGCCCACCAGGCTCCTCTGTCCATGGGGTTCTCCAGGCAAGAATCCTGGAGGGGATTGCCGGGCCCTCCTCAAAAACAAACTAGTGAAGGGGGAAGGGTAGGGGGAAGGAGGTAGAGGTAAATTTTAGGTATGAAACTAAGAGATATGAACCACTATGTATAAAATACATAAGCAGAAAGATATATTGCATAGCAGAGGGAATTGCAGCCATTTTCTTGTAGCATCTTTTAATGGAGTATAATGTGCAAAAATATTGAATCACTATGCTATACACTGAAATTAATATAATGTTGTAAATTAACTATACTTCAATTATTAAAGGCCATATTTTCTTCAGTATTTTGAGGTACTTTAGTTAGATGCACACATATTTTTAGTGAGCTGACTCTTTTTGATGTAATACCCCTCTTATTTTGAGAGTTTTCTTTCATCTGTATTCTGTCATTTGATACAATCTTATTTCTGCCTGAAGAACTTTGTACAGCAATTTGAAAAAGCAGAAACGGAGGCATGTTTTCTTACAAAGGACTCTCCTGATTTTCTTTCATCTGAGAATGTACTTATTTCACCTCATTTCTTAAAGGATATTTTCCTTGAATATAGACTTGAGGGTTAACAGTTTATTTAGATCTTTAATCATGTGCTACTCCCTTACCTCTGTAGCGTCTGAAGAGTAATATACTGCCATCTGAACCGTCAGCTCGGATGTAGTTTCTCATGTTTCTCCAGCTGCTTTCAGTATTTTCTGTCTTTAATTTTTAGCACTTGGTAATGATATATCTTATTATCAGTTTCTTTGCATATTGTTGGAGCAGGTCATGGAGGGGATGTGGCACCTAATCAGAGGCTCCTCACCCATCCCTTGGAAATGTACTTTCTGCCCACCGTTTCCACAGTAGAAGCCAGTTTCAAGAATACAGGAGAGCAAGGAGATCCAACCAGTCCATCCTAAAGGAGATCAGTCCTGGGTGTTCATTGGAAGGACTGATGCTGAAGCTGAAACTCCAATACTCTGGCCGCCTGATACAAAGAACTGACTCCTTGGAAAAGACCCTGATGCTGGGAAAGATTGAGGGCAGGAGGAGAAGGGGACGACAGAGGATGAGATGGTTGGATGGCATCACCGACTCAATGGACATGCGTCTGAGTAAACTCTGGGAGTTGGTGATGGACAGGGAGGCCTGGGGTGCTGCGGTTTATGGGGTCGCAAAGAGTCGGACACGACTGAGTGACTGAACTGAACTGAACGTGCTATTGAGACCATCTGGATTGCGTATGTGAGCTGCAGTCCCTTAAGGCCTCCGTGTAAACTTTTCAGGTTTGGGCCAGCAGGGGTGGGGATCTAGTCCATCTCACGGTGCCCTAGACCAGCCTCTTTGTCAGCTCCCTTGCTATTACCTGCCACCTTCACCCTGGATGCCTCTCACTCTGGTGTCTGCTTTCCTTGCCTGTACAGATGTCGGTTTCTGACCACACAGAAAGCTCCTGAGGTTGCAAACTAATGTATATACACTGTTTGGGGCTCACTGAGCATCCTGAATATATACGTTCATGTGTCTTGCCAAATTTGGGATTTTCCAACCCTTCTTTTTCTTCAACTTTTTGTTTTTTTCTATTGAAGTCTTCCTCAACTTCTGTCAGGGGTGACTTCTCAAAGAAACCTCACACGCTCTTCATTTTGTCTTTTCTTTTTCGGTCGAACTAGCTACTTTCTATTCAGAATTTAAAACTAGATAATTTCCATTTGAGTTACAAATACTCTTTCCATTACTTATATCATTGATGGCTCTAGTGAGAATTTCTATCTTTCAATTTATTTCAATGATGTACATCCTCATTTGTTGACATATTTTTACAAAGTGCAGCTTTAAAGTTTTTCTAAAATAAATGTAACATCTGTTGTCTCAAGTTTTATGTCTTTTGGTGTTTATTTCCCACCTGAGTTGATATCTTTCTGATTTTCTTTATGCTAAGACATTTTAAATGGTCTGCTCTTCATTTTGAATATTATGAGACTTCATCTTATTTAAATCCTATAGAGCATGCTGTTGGCATTTTTTTGCTGTTCTGACAGAAAGTAAATCTATGTTGGTTAAGACGGTTAAGTTCTGTGGGTCATGGCTTCAATGTAAGCGTTGTTTTCAAATCTTTGAAGGGCTATTCAGAGCTGTCTCAGCTGCGCCCTACCCACTGTGTAGTCTGGGATCTTGGCAGTGGTCTGATCTCACAGATCATTTCCGATGTCTGCTCACCCTGTTTAGATCAGATTCACCCAAGCACATCTTAGAGATGAGTTCAGGAGTTCATAAACACAGAGCTACTTTCCATAGTCTGTCTTTCTCTATAATCTCCTCCATACTTTGTGGTACCCTAGGGCTTCTTTTTTACAGGCTTTGGCACACATCTGGGCCTTTATTTACCTGCATTTGTCAGGAACTTCCCATATCTGTACTGTGATTCAAGAGACAAGATGACGGAGAGAGACAAAAACCAGGAAAAATAGATTTGCCTTGTCCTCTTGGAACCATGGTCCTCCAATCAGAGTAAGTTTCCCTGTCTTAAATTTTTAGTTACTGGAGCTGTTTGTTTCACGGCCGCTGATACTGCCACACCATGCTCTTGTCTTGATGCTGAGATATTGGAGAATGGAGAACAGGTCAACCCTCAAGGATCCCCCCTGTTCTCTCTGAATGTTCAGTTCAGTAGAGTTCAGTCGCTCAGTTGTGTCCAACTCTTTGTGAACCCATAAACTGCAGCACACCAGGCCTCCCTGTCCATCACCAAACTCCCGGAGTTTACTCAAACTCATGTCCATTGAGTTGGTGATGCCATCCAGCCATCTCATCCTCTGTCATCCCCTCCTCCTCCTGCCCTCAATCTTTCCCAGCATCAGGGTCTTTTCCAATGAGTCAACTCTTCACATGAGGTGGCCAAAGTATTGGTTTCAGCTTCAGCATCAGTCCTTCCAATGAACACCCAGGACTGATCTCCTTTAGGATGGACTGGTTGGATCTCCTTGCAGTCCAAGAGACTCTCATGAGTCTTCTCCAACACCACAGTTCAAAAGCATCAATTCTTCAGCACTCAGCTTTCTTCACAGTCCAACTCTCACATCCATACATGACCACTGGAAAAACCTTTGTTGGCAGAGTAATGTCTCTGCTTTTTAATATGCTATCTAGGTTGGTCATAACTGTCCTTCCAAGGAGTAAGCATCTTTTAATTTCATGGCTCCAATCACCATCTTCAGTGATTTTGGAGCCCAAACAAATAAAGTCAGCCACTGTTTCCACTGTTTCCCCATCTATTTGCCATGAAGTGATGGGGCTGGATACCATGAACTTAGTTTCTGAATGTTGAGCTTTAAGCCAACTTTTTCGCTCTCCTCTTTCACTTTCATCAAGAGGCTTTTGGTTCCTCTTCACTTTCTGCCATAAGGGTGTTGTCATCTGCATATCTGAGGTGATTGATATTTTTCCTGGCAATCTTGATTCCAGCTTATGTTTCTTCCAGCCCAGCGTTTCTCATGATGTACTCTACTTCTCCACTGGAGAAGGGAAAGGCAAACCACTGCAGTATTCTTGCCTTGAGAACCCCATGAACAGTATGAAAAGGCAAAATGATAGGATACTGAAAGTGGAACTCCCCAGGTCAGTAGGTACCCAACATGCTACTGGAGATCAGTGGAGAAATAACTCCAGAAAGAATGAAGGGATGGAGCCAAAGCAAAAACAACACCCAGTTGTGGATGTTACTGGTGATAGAAGCAAGGTCCGATGCTGTAAAGAGCAATATTGCATAGGAACCTGGAATGTTAGGTCCATGAATCAAGGCAAATTGAAAGTGGTCAAACAGGAGATGGCCAGAGTGAATGTCAACATTCTAGAAATCAGTGAACTAAAATGGAATGGAATGGGTGAATTTAACTCAGGTGACCATTATATCTACTACTGCAGGCAGGAATCCCTTAGAAGAAATGCAGTAGCCATCATAGTCAACAAAAGAGTCCAAAATGCAGTACTTGGATGCAATCTCAAAAATGACAGAATGATATCTGTTCGTTTCCAAGACAAACCATTCAATATCACAGTAATCCAAGCATATGCCCCAACCAGTAACACTGAAGAAACTGAAGTTGAAAGGTTCTATGGAGACCTACAAGACCTTTTAGAACTAACACCCCAAAAAGATGTCCTTTTCATTATAGGGGACTGGAATGCAAAAGTAGGAAATTGGGAAACACCTGGAGTAACAGGCAAATGTGGCCTTGGAGTACGGAATGAAGCAGGGCAAAGGCTAATAGAGTTTTGCCAAGAGAACGCACTGGTCATAGCAAACACCCTCTTCCAACAACACAAGAGAAGACTCTACACATGGACATCACCAGATGGTCAACACTGAAATCAGATTGATTATGTTCTTTGCAGCCAAAGATGAAGAAGCTCTATACAGTCAGAAAAAACAAGACTGGGAGCTGACTGTGGCTCAGATCATGAACTCCTTATTGCCAAATTCAGACTTAAACGGAAGAAAGTGGAGAAAACCACTAGATCATTCAGGTATGACCTAGATCAAATCCCTTATGATTATACAGTGGAAGTGAGAAATAGATTTAAGGGACCAGATCTGATAGAGTGCCTGATGAACTATTGGACAGAAGTTCATGACATTGTATAGGAAACAGGGGTCAAGACCATCCCCATGGAAAAGAAATTCAAAAAGGCAAAATGGCTGACTGAGGAGGCCTTACAAATAGCTGTGAAAAGAAGAGAAGCTAAAGCAAAGGAGAAAAGGATAGATATACCCATTTGAATGCAGAGTTCCAAAGAATAGCAAGGAGAGAAAAGAAAGCCTTCCTAAGCGATCAATGCAAAGAAATAGAGGAAAGAAACAGAATGGGGAAACTAGAGATCTCTTCAATAAAATTAGAGATACCAAGGGAACATTTCATGCAAAGATGGGTTCAATAAAGGACAGAAATGGTATGGACCTAACAGAAGCAGAAGATATTAAGAAGAGGTGGCAAGAATACACTGAAGAACTCAACAAAAAAGATCTTCATGACCCAGATAATCACGATGGTGTGATCACTCACCTAGAGCCGGACACCCTGGAATGTGAAGTCAAGTGGTTCTTAGAAAGCGTCACTATGAACAAAGCTAGTGGAGGTGATGGAATTCCAGTTGAACTATTTCAAATTCTGAAAGATGATGCTGTGAAAGTGCTGCACTCAATATGCCAGCAAATGTGGAGAACTCAGCAGTGACCACAGCACTGGAAAAGGTCAGTTTTCATTCCAATCCCTAAGACAGGCAATCCCAAAGAATGCTGAAACTACAGCACAATTGCACTCATCTCACACGCTAGTAAAGTAATGCTCAAAATTCTCTAAGCTAGGCTTCATCAATACGTGAACCATGAACCTCCAGATGTTCAATCTGGTTTTAGAAAAGGCAGAGGAACCAGAGATCAAATTTCCAACATCTGCTGGATCATCGAGAAAGCAAGAGAGTTCCAGAAAAACATCTATTTCTGCTTTATTGACTATGCCAAAGGCTTTGACTGTGTGGATCACAATGAACTGTGGAAAATTCTTAAAGAGATCAGAATACCAGACCACCTGACCTACCTCTTGAGAAACCTGTATGCAGGTCAGGAAACAACAGTTAGAACTGGACATGGACCAACAGACTGGTTCCAAATAGGAAAGGAGTACGTCAAGGCTGTATATTGTCACCCTGTGTGTTTAACTCTGAATGTTAGGAGACCCTTTTTTCTCAGGCCAGAACCAGAAGGCTTATCGCGGAGCACACTGGGTCAGGGCCCTCAGCCACTTTCAGGGTCAAGCTCTGCCAAGTCAGTGTACACCAGAAGGAGAAGATGGGAAACTGACTACTATCTTAGTAATAGTTTGAGTTCTGGTTTTATTCTTCAATGTACTTGCTACTATTTACTTTTCAGAGCCCTCAAATAGCTGTTCCATGCATTCTCTTCAGACTTTATAGCTGAGGTCAGTGGAAGACGCAGTGGAACAAGTTTACCTCACAGTACATGGAACCGGATCTTTTCACTTCATTTATAATTTAATGATGTTTTAAAAAATTCTACCAAAAAGTACAGTCATTAGTCCTAAAAGAAAGAGGTTGCTGAATTTGGACCTCAGAATAACTCATTTTAAAACCTTTTAATCCTTGATCTACTGAAACTTTATTCATTTCTTATTCCATTGTTTCTTCACTGTCAGCATGTGGAAAATCAGTCATAGTTCAAGCTTTGTCAACTCACCAGTCCTACAATTGAAACAAATCTCTGTATACCTTGGAAACTGCTTTCTTCAGCAGTAAAATGAATAAACCAGGGCAAAATATCCTACTATATTACTTCCAACCAAAATCTTTTATTTAAAACTCAATTTAGCTAAATTTAAAATCCTCATATTTTCATCTCTATAACCTCTCTATGGCATATTAAGCTTAGATCCTTTATTGTTTCCCTGAGGGAAAAAAAAAATCCAATTCCATATTAAAATTATCTTATTCACTTATGTGTTGCAGCCAAATGTCTCTAGTTCATGAGAACATTTTGTGCACATCTTTTCCTAACTCCACATTTACTGATGACATGTTAGTAGCTTGGATTCAGTTGGAATAGGAATATGTGCTCAACAAAAACTGTCAAATGTTGCAAATTTGATCTCTCTTTTTCTTTCCTGTCCCCTTCCCGAAGCTAGTTATTAAACATTTACTAAATGATTATATTCCTCAATAGCAGAAATTTTTACTTCATAGAAAAATGATTTTACAGAATACTTCATAAATGGCAAAGGTTAACAGGACGCAGATTAGGACATAGATTTATTGCATATTAAATATATCAGTTCTGGCAATACAATTCACTGTCACAGAAGTTGGCTGTGATTTTTGAAAACATGCCTGGTATTTTCAGACACCCTCTCAAACTCTGATTGCAAATAAATTAAAATTGTGTAAGCAAGTTGTAGCTTACACAGCCAAAATCTTGGTTACTTTTTTAGAGACTCTAATGATCACTCTAGGAGTAAGACTGGCAAAAATTGCATATAAAACCTGTACATTCAGCTTATATGTTATTCCAACTATAAATCTAACTGAATTGAGAGAAATTATTGAAGCAGCTGTAGTAAAACTGCTTCCAAGTAACATTTAAGTAGAAAAGCCTGCAAACATAGTTTACATAAAATTACCTTTAGGGAAAGTAATTCTCTTATTAGAGTTCCTACAAATACTTAGATTTACCAGGACATGTCTCCCCTAAATGTGGTCAGAGGTAATTAGAGAAAGGCAAGAGGGTGGTGCATATTCATTTTGTATTGAGAAGCAGAAAGAGATGAATGACTCTCATCCAAGTGAGATTTGCCCTGCTGATTTTATCATAGTACTACATTCCAAATTATGGTGCTCATGTCAGAAATGCAACCTTATCAAAACAGGAATGGATCTTTTATGAGAGGAACGGTTACATAAACAAATCTAAAGATTAGTATATAAAAACAGAATACTAACCATACTTTGCCATAGGACATGAACCAAGCTATTCAAATAGATGAAAATAGAATGTCAAATCATAATGGGAATGAATCAAATGAATGTACAATGACATCAGTTCTAAGTGAGACTGATTAGTTTACCTCTACAGCAGGGCTTATCTAATCACTGAAGCTATAATTATTATCATTAACCAAGAGAACCAGTATTACTCCACAATAGGGCTGAGCTTAAGTTTTGGAATACACCATCCCAAATCTATTGGCTGAATTTGCTGCTATGACTCATCTGGTATGACAACTCTATCTGATAGTCAGATTGAAGATTATTTTCTTTAAAATGGTGATATTTTATAGTTTTTGAGATTACAGTGAAATAATTTCCACACACACATACCCTCATGTCTAAGTTCTTGGGGAGAAACTATAAGCCCATTTATTTAGGAGTTTATGTGATTTTTTTTCTATGTTAGTGATATTAAAATAATTTTACAAGCCTGATACTGCTGTTAGTGCCTATGACTAGTATAGAGAAAAAGCTTTCACATATTCATTTGTATTTCTTTCCCTCGCAGTGATCTTCAAAGGCATTTGATGTAGTTAACAGGTAGAGATATATCAAAATGGAATATTCAGCATGATAAAGCAATCTTATTAGGTAATATGGTAATATGGACTATTTTTTGCTTCTGAACATAAAAAGTTAATGAAATTTAAAAATTTTAAATACAGACATAAGCTCATAAGAAAATACTCAAGTGCCAGAAATTAACTCTATCAAATAAACACTACTCACTACTTGAGGAAAACAGAAAGAAAGCTCGTCTAGCTGAAATTGAAGTGGAGACAAAATAATTATTTCATAGCAGAAGACTGTTTTCTAGATATAAAAATCATGTGATTAATCACTTACTATGGTTGTTGACCACAGAAAGACTCTCTCTAAAAACCTGTATTTTATTTAAGATTTACAGGTAGCTTGGACAGAAACTATTTTAATTTTTATAAAGTTTGCCAAAAAACCTAAAAATAGCTAGTAAATATTTCTAAAAGACATTCATGTGTACTCTAGCTTCATTAATACACACTCTGATTTCCAAAATGGACAAGAGACAAGCAGTTCAGTTCCGTCGCTCAGTCGTGTCCGACTCTTTGCGATACTATGGACTGCAGCACGCCAGGCCTCCCTGTCCATCACCAACTCCCAGAGCTTACTCAAACTCATGTCCATTGAGTCGGTGGTGCCATCCAACCATCTCATCCTCTGTCATCCCCTTCTCCTCCTGCCTTCAATATTTCTCAGCATCAGAGTCTTTTCAAATGAGTCAGCTCTTCGCATCAGGTGGCCAAAGTACTAGGGTTTCAGCTTCAGCATCAGTCCTTCCAATGAACACCCAGGACTGATCTCCTTTAGGATGGACTGGTTGGATCTCCTTGCAGTCCAAGGGACTCTCAAGAGTCTTCTCCAACATCATAGTTCAAAAGCATCAATTCTTCAGTGCTCAGCTTTCTTTATAGTCCAACTCTTACATCCATACATGACTACTCGAAAAACCATAGCCTTGACTAGACAGACCTTTGCCAACAGGCAATAATTCAATTTTTTGCTCTGTCAGCATCCCAAGTGAAGGTGAAGGGACACTACTGCTCTGCTTCCAACTTCAATGGGACAATTTTGTAATTTAGGTCCTTCACTTGAAATATTCTATCTTCAAATTTCAAATTCTGTGTCTAAAGCCTATGTTAAGCTAGTTTAACCAAGAATTCATTGTTTCATCTATAAACAATAAATGCTGTAGGTGGTATGGTGAAAAGGGACCCTGCATGCACATTTTGTGGGAATGTAAATTAATGTAGCCATTGTGAAGAGTGATATGGAGGTTCCTTAAAAAACTAGAGTTACCATATGACCCAGCAATCCCACTCCTGGGCATACCCCCAGAAAAAATCATAATTCAAAAAGATACATACACCGCAGTGTTCATTGCAGCACTATAACAGCCAGAGCACGGGAGCAACCCAAGTGTTCATCAACCGAGGAGTGAATGGATAAAGAAGGTGTGGTCCATATATACAGTGGGATATTGCTCAGCCATAAAACAGGAATGACACTGGGTCCTTTCCAGAGACATAGGTGGGCCTAGAGACTGTCATACAGAGTGAAGTAAGTCGGAGAAAAACAAACATTGTCTAGTGATTATAGATGTAGAATCTAGAAAAAATTATAAAGATGGGCCTATTTGCAAAGCAGAAATAGAGATACAGAGGCAGAAAGCAAACATATAGACACAGAGGCAGAAAGGGGGGATGGGATGAAATGGGAGATTGGGATGCACATACATACACTATATCTGTGAAACAGATAACTAATGAGGACCTGCTTAGAGTAGACATGCAAGAGCTTAGCATGTCTAAGTTCTTGGGAGAAATCATAGACCCATTTATTTAGGAGTTTATCTGTTTTTTTTTTTTTTTTCCTATGGTTGATGTTTTTTCTATGTCTGATTTACTCTAACAGGGAACTCTATTCAGTGATCTGTGGTGAGCTAACTGGTAAGGAAACTCAAAAAAGAAGGGATATATGTATACGTATGGCTGATTCCCTTTGCTGCACAGCAGAAATACGGTAAAGTAACAATATTCCAACAATTTTTTTTTTAAAGAATATATTGTTCCAGACTACTGGGAAATGGAAAGTGTTGACTGAAGCTAGCTTCAGCCATGAAGAGACCTGTGAACTTAATGCATTATTGACTGGAGATGTATTAATACCAAGGCATTAGTTTCTGTAAAAATCCCCTGGCCAATAGTATGTTAAAATAATCTCTGGTCCTTGTCTTTCTTCCCATTTTTCGACTTTCTGGCTTAGATAGATTTTTCAGGGACAATCTCATTATTTGTTTTGTAATCTGACAACCAATTTACCTCTCAACAGTCTATGAGTCTAACATGGACTTCTTAGGAAGATATCTTTCCTGATACCTCAGGCACAACATCTGTAGGAAGATTTTTGTTTTCTCAGTTTGGGCCACACACTGACTTCTGAAGCTATCAAGTGGTTCTCTTGTTGCTCTGAATTGTGTCACATGCTTACCTCTCTATTCAGTGTCTGACTTTAATATAAACTGTATGGTGGGCATTTCCCTCAGGCAGAGAAGTAAGGACAGAAATCATCTGATATTCACTACAGTGTTCTTCCGAGGTGTCTTCCATCTGTGCCATTAGATCCAGTCTCCTCAACAGTTCTCTATGAGAATCTGACCAGGATGGACTAATCAATAAGCCCACTTTCCTCTGTGGTTGCTGCGTTCAAGCAACAGGACCGCTGACACTGGCGTGAGGGACAGTGAGAATCATGCTGACTATCCCACCCAATCCTCTACCTGGGTCACGTCAGGCTAACCGCATCATTCACATCCAGGTCAAGGCTCCTCTCAAGGTGTATTCTTCCCTGTTAGTCCCCTGTTCCCTCCCTTACTACTCAAATCTGACAGTACTATTTGTTTCCTCTTAAAAACCTTTTTGACATTATGTTTATTTTACTGGTCTTTACTGGTGTTATAATTTTTGTGTTTCTTACTTCCTTAATTTGTCTTTACTCTTTTCCCTTTTAGTCTCGATTAATTTTATTGTTAATTTTCTACCTACATATTTGAAATGCTTTCTCTCTCTCTAAATATATATATATATATACATATACATATACATATATATATATATACACACACAATATATATATACACACACACAGATACAGGATCACATATATATGAATATTGTCCTTTCATAAATCTGGATAATTCTGATCTCATAATTACCAGTACCACCAATATTCTGTGGCTAACGGTTTCCCTGAAAGACAGCAACAATTGTGCTCCAAATTCCCAACATTTTCTAGTAATAGTTAAATTGTGTTATTGACATAAACAGAAAAGTATGAAATGCCTTTGCAAAGCCAGTGTCAAAATTAAGTTTTAAAGGGCCCAAACCATTGGCTTCAAATACATTCCCTTATAATACATGGCTACAACTCGCAAACTATTATTAACATTCATTCACATATTTTCCCAAGTAATTATTTCTATTATTTTCTCTGCTTGGACGTCTTCCCTTCCTCTCAAGTTAACTCAATATCACACCTATTTCATAATTAATATAAGCTTTTCTCGCTTTGGAAGTTTTCCTACCAACTAATCCATCATCTTTTCACTATCAAAATGCTTATAATCAGTAGGACTCATGTATCATTTGTCATTTACAGTACAATCTTGTGAAATTAATTTTTCTAGATTCATTCTTAGCAAAATTCATTTAGTATATGTGTCATTAGGGGCTTCCCAGGTGGTACTGGTGGTAAGGAACCTGCCTATCAATGCAGGAGACATAAGAGATGCAGATTTGATCCCTGGGTCAGGGAGATTCCCTGGAGGAGGGCATGACAGCTCAGTCCAGTACTCTTGCCTGGAGAATCCCATGGACAGAGGAGCCCGGTGGGCTGCAGTTCAGTGGGGCCCAAAGAGTCGGACATGACTGGTACGTCTTAGGGCACACACGTGTCATATGTCACACAGCTTTTAGGGGGTTCTTGTTGCCCTGATGCTGTTGTTTGGGGTTTTCTCAGGGCTGTCTTGACAGTTCTGAAGGTTAAACACTGGCCAGTTCCCATTTGGGCAGCTGATCAAATCCGTACTGTATCCATACTCACATCATTCATTGTTTTTTATGATTTGGAGACTTTATGTCATTAGACTGCACCTACACAATTAACCCAAGGTAATCTCCCCATCTCAGATTTCCTAACTTTAATCATTTCTGTAAAGTCTCTTTTGCCATGTAAGGAAACATATTTACATCTTCCCAACCCAGGGATCAAACCCGGGTCTCCTGCATTGCAGGCAAATTCTTTACCATCTGAGCCACCAGGGAAGCCCTTAACATATTTACAGGTCAGGTGATTAAGTGTAGCCGTCTTTGGGGAGGCATTATTCTTCCTACTACTGTAACCTAAAGTCAGTCAGTCAGCACCCTAGAGCTAAAGCCCAAGTCTTGAGTGGAGCCTTCCAACAAAATCTATCCTGAAGTCTGGAGAATCGAGGTGAACCCTATTAGCTACCCAGAGACAAGCCCATCCTTCTTACAGTTTCAAGAGAAGCCACTAAACTGACTCAGCTATAGTCAAACCACAGTGACCTGCACACCCATAAACACAGAAATATTTGTTGGCGACACAACTACACAGCTACACAGTATTATTACATTAAAAACAGACCAATAGAGAACAGATACAAGAAGTAATGGCTAGACAAACATAGAGGTGGTTGGGATATCATAGATCCAGTGGTGTCTAAAGTGTCTGTAGCAGACAGATACACAGTGTAAGGATTTAGGTGATCATGGCATTATTCCTTACGATTTTATAGCTAAGCCCTGCATATTTTCTACACACAATGCCTCTCTTTTGAGAAATACTTTTGACTTAATACAATGTCCTTGAAGATGATTGAATGTTTAACTATGAGCCATCAAGTTATCTGTGAACTAAGACCCTGAAATGGGTATTTTCTGACCTACCAAGTCATAAATTTGAGCGTTCACAGAAACATTCCATCATCAAAATCGTGTGATTTATGAGATCAAGTTCAGTGAACTCCACAAGGAACGAGTAAGCTCCACAATGTTCCAAGTCCTAGTAAGTAGGCCAGATTCTTATGCCATATCATCCTGATATATAGCTCCCTTTTCAACCCATATACATGACCTCATGATGGGTCCCCTATAATCAGTTGAATGCCAAAAAAAAAAAAAAACCCAGAAAACAGAATCTGAACTTTGCACAAACTGCTGGTAGAAAATACGAACCTTGCAGTCCCCATCAGGGAGTTCTTGAACTCTAGTGGTAAAGGGAAGTCTCAGGCGAGAGAAGTTCAAGTGGCATGTGTGACTGCTCACTTGCCCTGGAAGTATAGATGACTGGAGTCCTCTACAGTGATTCATGAGCCATGACTCACTTTTGGCTGGAGGCCAAGGAGCAGGACCAAGCCTGATCCGTAAGCTGGTGACAAGACACATGGGGAGCAGATAAGTCAAAGGACATCTTGGTATGGGCACGAAGTATAACCACAACAGAGAAAGCTCTTAATATCCAGCTGGGAAAGATGATCAGTTCTGTGAATGTCTTACGGCCTCTCTGCCCAGAGACTCCGTATCTTTCTTAATGGTCTCCAGAATTAATTGACCATGGTGATAGTAACAGAGGTTAGTTGTGGACTTTAAAACATAGTTCTTCCTCTATGCAAGGTTTGATTTGGCTTAGAGTCCTCTTGATAGTGGCAGTGATAAGCGGTGAACTCCCAATAGGATACTACTACTCTGGGCCAAACATGTTACCTGGTTACAGATCATCTTGCATATCTTCATATTGGAAATGCCAGCATCTGTGTTTCCTATGAATAGATATTTACTCTGAAAATAGACCTACTTTTCCTGCTTCATCTAATGGTCTGTTCACAATCATATACCATCACTCTCCATAAAGCCTTGCTAGACACATAGCAACCTTAAAACTTAAAGAGTTATAGAATAATTGCACAATGGTATCAGTGTGCTGGGCAACGTCCTCTAGGCTGTGTTATAGGCTCTGCACTACTGATCAGCGCTCTGTCTCTTATGTCAGCATTCACAGGTTCAAGAACCAAGATGTGGACATGGGAATAGCTGTTTATACCATGGATCTTAATTTCCTATTAGCAAAACTTACATTTTGTATCTTCACAGTATTTTTCTCTGATGATTTGGAAGTCATGTTTCTTAAGGGAAGAATGATCTCACCAAGGGACTTAAGTTGGATTCCATTAAACCAGAAGTTGAGCAATTTGTGTTCCTTCTGTTACTGAAGCACTCGGTAAAAAGAAGTGGTTTACTGCATTAGCTGGGCTGATTTGTTTTTATTGGTCTGCTACCAATAGCAGTAGCCGAGAGTAGCCGAGAGAAATAGGCCTGAAATTCAGGAGATTCTCTTCTGACATCTGTGTTTTCTAGTAAAAAGTAATAGAAAACTAGAACTACTTTACAGATGGATGCTACTTATGACACAGGTTCTTCTGGGAATAAATCTGAGAACTCACCAGATGAAAAGCTGTAATTAGGTGTTGTGCGAGCTGAGGATGGAGGGAGTGTAGAAGCAATAATGGTAAGAGAAATACAAACCATGGAAACTCCCCTGGTGTTTCAGTGGTTAAGAATCCACCGTCCAATGCAGGTGATGCGGGTTTGATCCCTGGTGGAGGAGCGAGATTCCACAGCTACTGAGCCTGCAGTCTAGAGGCTGAGCACCACAACTGGAGAAGCCTGCATGCCGCAGTGAAGAGTCCGCGTGCACCACAAGCAAGACCCGACACAGCCAACTATGACAACGGGACCTTTTACAAAAGTAAGGATTGTAGTGATCACTCATATTTTCTTCTTCGCTTTTATATACATAGATATTTGTAAATATTAAAAATCAGTTTTCACCTTTATCTATGGTTCCCTTATTATTTATTGTTAATGGGGTCACTAGAGATTGCAGTTTATTTTATTTTTTTTCCATTTATTTTTATTAGTTGGAGGCTAATTACTTTACAATATTGTAGTGGTTTTTGCCATACATTGACATGAATCAGTCATGGATTTACATGTATTCCCCATCCCGATCCCCCCTCCCACCTCCCTCTCTACCCGATCCCTCTGGGTCTTCCCCGTGCACCAGGCCCGAGCACTTGTCTCATGCATCCCACCTGGGCTGGTGATCTGTTTCACCCTTGATAATATACATGTTTCAATGCTGTTCTCTCAAAACATGAGATTGCAGTTTAGATCTTTGAGTTTCAAGATACCCAATGATTGAGCAGGAAAAGAAACGAACACTACCAAGATGAATTGATGGGCATAGGGGATTTTGTATCTCTCTTTTTGGGAGAAGATGATTACGCCTTTGACTTTACAAAGATTTTCCTAAGAGTACAGGACATTTGGAAGGCTGAAGTAGAGAAGAAATCACTATTCCCTGATAGAAATGAAGTTCACAGTAGCACGTGGCAAGCTCTTGAGGATTACCCTTTTCACTGTCACAGACTAGATAATTTGTGGGAGACCCTCAAAAGCCCTCAAAAAATCCTCAAAAGTCCCCAAAAAAGTCCTCAAAAAAAGTTCTAGCAGCTCCCAGGCAGACACTTGAGCATCTCTGGTTCGGTTAGTCAAGATGAAAAAAAAAAACAAAAAAACCAATAATAGCATCAGTATCTATCTATGACCTTCAGTGGCTGTCTCCCAAACAACTGGTGTAATCTTTCCCTGAATTTTGTACTCCCAACCAATTTCAAAGTCTTTTAAAGATCAAATTAAATATTCAGTGCAGAGTAATTTCTGTTTTTTGTCACTGAATCTGTTTCCCTGATTGAATCTAGACTAACATTGGTTTGTAAAATTGCACAGTAAAACCCACACGAACTTTCTGGCCAACCCAATAGTTCCAAGAGGACTGCAAATGGAATATATGTTTTCTGTATCTGTTGTTGTTGTACAGTCTCTAAGCTGTATCCAACTCTTTTCTTCATCACAGACTGTGGCATTCCAGGCTTCCCTGTCCTTCACTATCTTCCAGAGTTTGCCCAAGTTCATGTCCGTTGAATCAGTGATGCTATCCAACCTACTCATCTCCTCTTCTTTTCCTTCTGTATCTATTTGGGGTTTAATGCTGAGTACTTGTTCAAAAATTTTTAATCCAGGTCAGATCTTTTCTTCACATTATATGGTGAAAAAGCTAACATCAACAACAAGAATAGTGGTAGGGAATTTTAGGAAGAGATGAGTCTTTTGCTTCCTATTTTCTTACCTTTCTATATTGAGTAATTAACAAGAGTCCTCTTGAGTATTCAGAGGTCTTGAATTATTTACCTAAACCTTTGTTGCACTGAATATGTCTCTATTTTAACAAATAGATTTTCCACTGATAGTTTAACCTACTACGGTTTCTGCATGCCAGCTGCCTCAATGACAGAAGTAAACAAACCAAAAACAAACAAAACAAAAATGAAACACTACTGGGAAAGACTGTAACCAAAATCTTTACACTTTTCTTTTCAATTAGAGTAGGATAATGTTGTAGGTAACCTTTATTACTACTTTTGTAATACTCCAGTTCTGAAAATTACCTTGAAATATAATTTCATAAAAGTATGTTCTACATTAGAAATCCTTTCTATAAATACCATTACTAACTTAAATATCTTTGTAAGTCAATCTTTGCTCTTCTGTTTCTTGAAATGCACATTCTTCAGCAGATTTAAAATTATGTCTTCATGGAAATATTTGTTTGATCTCTACCACAAAGTCCAGAGATTGACAGTCACATGCATGCATGGAAATCTTTTAAGGGCATGGCTCCTAAAACATGTATGCTTACTGGTTTTTATTTTTTCTCCTCCGATGACTGCGAGTAAGTGGAAAACATCCAAGCCAGGAAAACTGAGGTTCTGTGTGGATGATAGATAATCAAACATAATAGCACTGTGAACAGACTTTGAGTTTTATAATTTAATATCAGCAACACCAACTGGAAAGCAGTCTATAGGAAATTATGAAATTTCACTGACAACATTTTGAGAATGATGAATTCAAGTCACTTAATTCTTTCTACATCTGACCACTTACTTCCAAGAACTAGCAAGATATGCTTTCTACTGACAGTAATCCTTGCTATTGATTTCAAAAGTTGACTTCAGCTAAAGTAAATTGACATTTATATCACTGACTTAGCAGGGATGAAATTTTAAGTTTATTGCTCTGCCCTGAAGGGCAGCAGTAGCACACAGCATGAAAGGCTTTGATCTGACTTCTAAGGTAAAAGGAAAGAACATGTGTATAAAAGGAGCAATTCTGTTTTTCATGCACTAATTTAGCCTTGCAATGGACTGCATTGTTTTTATTACAATGACTGCAAAGAAAGGCATATTTTAATGAATGAATTTGTAAACAGAGATCATCTGGTTGGATTCAGCTGTTAGTAAGTGTAATGGAAAAAGAGAAGTATCAAATTAAGCATGCTCAAACTTGGGAAACAAACCTTTTATAATTCTAAATATTTTCTTTAGAACCTAGACAAGAACAAAAGTTCCCTGAGTTCCCCCCACATTAAAAGATATCTGTGCCTAAACAATGATAATAAATGCAGAAACTAGCATGATTCACTATTATTGTCTCAATAATAATGCTATTCACGTAATTAAATTTGGATTGCCTACTTCTATTTTTATGCTGCAGTGATACTGTTATATTAGGAAATAAGTTCAATTTCCCATTTTATATTGCTTCAAAACTATTTTAAGATATTTTACAGAATCTATGATCCTAATCTTTTGATAGATTCTATTATTTCTTTTTCATTAATATTGATTAAATGTGCATTTTTGCCCCCTGCTTTCAGTCTATATACTTTCAATGATTTGATCACTGAGTTCTGTCTTTAATCATAAACAGATTTTCATTCAAATTCTCTTTTTATACTTGGTTCACTGTTTGGACCTCATTCTATCAAGATTCTAATATCCATTTCAATATTTAAAAAAACATTATTTATAAACTATTATTATGAAAAGAACTCTTTGTGTATCCATCAGGTTATAATAATGCCATTAGTACATATTACTTAATAACTCAGGAAGTAACTGCTGATATGTACAGTCTACTGAAAAAACTGAGAATATAGTTTTTCAAATGTTTAATGTTTTCTTATTTATAAATCTTTTTGAAAAATTGGTTTTGAGACTTCATGAATATTATGAAATTTCATTTTCTTTACAAGTTCTATTTAGTTGTCTTTAAATGGAGGTGATCCCACAACAATTTAATACTTATAGAACATGTTTTAATTGTTATTATAAACCTATTTTGATAAATATGGTACAACAGTCTTTGTAATAAAACCTAAAAATTCTGCTTCATCAGAAAAATAGTTTTTAAAACATCACTAGATTCTAAGAGAATGGTAAATATACATATTTCCCCTCTACCTTTACAAACATCAGTGACCTCTTCTGATAGTTGGCATTCACCATATTATTGGGTTAAGATAACAAACCATTGTCTAAACCAAGTACACATAGTATTCTCCACAAAAATCCTAGATACTAACTCCTTTTACTTTTTAGCAAATCTGTCTCTTCTAAATTTACAAAATGTCTAAGATTAAAAGTTTCCACAGGGAATGGTATTTTGTATAATATTAACTAGATTTCTCTGGGGCAGACACAGTAATTGTGGTGGGCAAGTCATTTTTAGTTCTTTATTCAGGTTTTCAGTAACACTTCACACCCACATCATATTCCTAAGGTCAGTTGTTTGTGTTTAGATGAAGTCCCTAGACTAAAACTCCCTATTTTATATGATCCGAAATAAAATAGGATCTTGCATTTGTAAAGTTCTAGAAAAGCCAGCCCACTAGTGCTTTCTGCTACTCCTGCTATAACCAAGAAAGAATGGCCTGGAGGAAGAATTTCTTTTACCCCATATCAAAAGTAAAATAGTTGGCAGATTATTGGCACTTCCCCCCATGTTTTTTTAGCACTAAGATAAGCAGGCACACCAAATCAATTCCTAATGCAAAACAGTCCATTAAGAAATGGCATTTGGATTCACAGGACGGCAGTTTAACACAACGTGTCCACTCTTCACACTTCATACACAACCCTTCATCTTACATACATAATTAGTGGAAGTAGCCATATTTTATAATAATTATTATGAAAAAACGATTACCTAAAAATCCCTTCAGGATGCTGGCAGTAAATTCCACAGACAACATGAAAGAGTCAAGAATTACAGGCTGAGTTGAAAGTTACCTGGACATAACTTACTAGAGAAATATCAGAATAAAATATCAATAAGACACAGCATAATGGCAGTACTAGAAATAGCAGACGTCCTTAACATTAGAAACGACACAGCTACTGCTATTATATCTCCAGAAATCTAAAGTTATTATTATGGTTGAACAACATTAAATTCTAAAATACAAACCTTGAGATAACATGGACTTCATACGGGAGCAATTCATTTCTCTAGAAGAGGAAGAGGAAGGCTTTTTTATGTGGACAGTTAGGCATTTTTGCCACATTTGTAAAGAAATTTTGTGAATCTAGCCTGTCTTCATATCCAGGTAGAATTTGCAAGTAGAATTTGCAAATAAAATTATGTGAGATTCAGTCAGTCAAACATTATGTTGCACAACAAGTATAACAATGGAACATCTAATGGAAAAAATAATGCAAGTTTAATATTTTTATGATGGGTACTGATAAGGTCAAAAACAGACTTTTCCTTCTGCCTATACCTGATGGCAAGGAGACACAGCGCCTTCCCCTCTCACTCCTGCCAATGTTATGTCCTTTGTTGCATGAGTAATTAACTAAAATCTGAAATCTCTGTCTCCATGAAAGTAGCTGGGCACAGAGGTAAACACTTCTGTTCAAGTAACTGACTCAGACTCGCCCTCCTTACACGGGGAATTAGAGTCAATGTCTTGTAATAACCTACACTGGGAAAAGGATCTAAAAAGAGTATATATATATATATATATATATATATATATATATATGTATATATATACTCTAAAAAGAGTATATATGTATATATATACTCTAAAAAGAGTATATATGTATATATATACTCTAAAAAGAGTATATATGTATATATATACTCTAAAAAGAGTATATATGTATATATATACTCTAAAAAGAGTATATATGTATATATATACTCTAAAAAGAGTATATATGTATATATATACTCTAAAAAGAGTATATATGTATATATATACTCTAAAAAGAGTATATATGTATATATATACTCTAAAAAGAGTATATATATATACTCTAAAAAGAGTGTATATATATATACTCTAAAAAGAGTATATATATATACTCTAAAAAGAGTATATATATATATACTCTAAAAAGAGTGTGTATATATATATATATATATATATATATATATATATATATGAATCAATTTGCTCTACACATAAACTAACACATTATTGTAAATCAACTATATGTCAGTAAAAGTTTAAAAAAAAAATCGTGGGAGTAAAGCACCCTGTCAACAACTCGCTTACCATCAACAAAAAGTCTGCTGAGACATTGATCTTCAGAAATGGTCTGTTCTCCCTATTGCAAAAGTCTAAATAAAATCATCTTCTTAAGTGTCTAGAAAGTTTTGTCTTTCACAGTACCATGTATCTACATCAATAATTCTAAACAGTCAAAAGAATTGATAACAGCATGTAAAATGAGGCAAGGGTCTTAAAGAACGAAAACAGTATATAGAAAACAGATGAATCCAAAACACATTTTCCATTGTCTATCAAAACTTGACAGATGGATAATACAAGATTCTATATTAAAACCTAATAGGCATAAGAGTTTGAACTATTTCATAAAATCAATTTCACTAAGTGGTGCATAGAAGATTCATTTCCAGAAAGTGAAAATGTTTACTCCATACTGAAATAGAGTATAAGTCTTACCTTTTCTTGATGACTAGATAGTCTTCAAAGTTCATCTCTAGACAAGTTCCATACATTCTGATCTATATTATTACTAAGTATATCTAATAAGTAGAAGGGGTAGAGAATTTTCTAAACTCTCAATATGATATGGAATCAAAGAAAGGGCAATACTAAATTTAGAGAGAGATGATTAGACTGAAAAAATTAATATTAAATCATTAACAATATGAAATACATATATATATATATATGTATACACACACACACACACACACACACACACATATATATTCTGTTTGCTCATTATTTGCTTTTTTCTTTTTTTGCAACTTCTGGGCTTTCCTTCTTCTAATTGGTCCCACATATACAGCCCATGGTTTATCTTTCATTTTAAAAGAGTTCCTTGTCCTAGTGACATCCACAGCACCCAGAAAGGCACTAGCTCCATCTCTAATTATTTTCTCTTAGCCAGAGTTTACTTCATAAAATGGGGGTGGTGTGGGGTAGATCAGTATTCACCGTTCTGTCTTTTTTGTAATATGAGTACAGAGACAATAATCCTTAAATTCTTAAGTATTTTTGAAAGTTGTCAGGGTCATAATAAAACTAAGCAAAAGTTAGACACAGTCATGGATTGGAAGAGACAAAGGAGGCATGATGATTAAATATAATACATGTGGAGTGGGGAGCATACAAAGAGAACATCTAGAAAAAAAATCTGAGGAAACCTGAATCAAGTCTGGAATTCAGTTGATAGTAATATGCAAATGTGGTGCTTAGTTTTGACAAATATATCATCATTATGTGAAATTTTAACATTGGCGAAATCTGGATAAGGGGCATATGGAGATTCTCTATGATACCTTTGCAACTTTTCCATAAATCTAAAATTACCATAAAATACCAGTTTAAAGCCAAAAGCCAACAACAATATAAAGGCACCTACTGTGTTCCTCTTCTCCAGGCCAGGTCTCGGACAAGGTACCTTTTCCTGAGAGACTACTTGGAGGGCCCGTCTGTTCGTTGGGTGAATCCTGATTTGGACTCACTGACGTCACTCAGTGCTCCCCAACCTGGAGATCAAAGAAAGGATATGCGTCTATCTCTTGAGCATCACTGAGGCTGAGAGTCAGTCTCTTTGCCCACCTTCCACACTCTGGGTTGTTCTCTGTCACCCACTCACAGAAGCTGTGTCACATCAAGTTCTCTAGGGAAAACAGTGTTGTAGCCTCTCTCTCATAGAATTCAAATTCTATTTTATGGCAACATTTGAGACTCAAGGGCTTCCCTTGTGGCTCAGCTGGTAAAGAATCTGCCTGCAATGCCAGAAACCTGGGTTCCATCCCTGGGTTGGGAAGATCCCCTGGAGGAGGGAAAGGCTACTCACTCCAGTATTCTGGCCTAGAGAATTCCATGGACTGTACAGTCCATAGGGTCACAAAGAGTTGGACATGACTGAGTGACTTTCACTTTCTTTGGGACTCAAACAATTCTACCAATTATTTTCCATTCCTAACCTATAATGACTTGACTAATACACACACGTACTTCCTTCTGCCAAAAGTAAATGAAAATCAAGATATGAAAGCTAATTTTTGCCTGTCTCTCCTATTCAGCAATTAATCAACTCTCACCAGCAAGTCTAAATTCCCCTGAAGCAGACACAGAGTTCTCATTATCATTACAAAGCAGTGGGTTAGCACATTCCTTTGATTCAAGATAGATTTCTATTAAAAATAAAAAATGAAAATGACTATTTAAGGACGATAAAGATTGAAGATTAAGAATAGGTTATCTGGGACTTCCCTGGCAGTCTAGTGGTTGAGAATCAATCTCCCAATGCAGGAGATGCAGGTTCGACCCCTGGTTAGGGAACTAAGATCCCACATGCCACAGCTGAGTGTCCAGACACCACAACTAAAATATCTCACATGCCATCAGGTAACTAAGCCCCCATCCCACAACTAAAGAGCCCACGAACACTAACTACTGAGCCTGAGCCCTCTAGAGCCCGTGCTCTGCAAGGAGAGAAAGCCCACATTGCAATGAAGACCCAGTAAAATTAGAATAAAATGTTAAAAAAGAATAGGTTATCTGATGGAGTTGTAGGTATTCTGTACTTTCCGTAACCAATGTGAAATGCCCATTTACACCCCTTCTCTGAAATGAATGTGAAAGTGAAAGTGAAGTCATGTCCGACTCTTTGGGACTCCATGGACTGTAGCCTATCAGGCTCCTCCGTCTGTGCGATTTTCCAGGCAAGAGCACTGGAGTGGGTTGCCATTTCCTTCTGCAGGGGATCTTCCCGGCCCAGGGATCAAACCTGGGTCTCCTGCATTGTAGGCAGATGCTTTACTGTCTGAGCCATCAGGGAAATCCCTAAAACAAATGTAACTAAAGCTATATAGCCTTGCTAATAAATACCTGGTGTATCTTTGCTAGATACAAAGTTTTGCTAAAACTATTTGAATCTGAAGAATATATATATATAATGTTTCACCATGTATAACAGTAGTTTCGTTACTACCATTTTCTACTTCCATCCCGAATTGAATCACCTCCCATATTCTTTAATGATTAACTCCTCAACTTCAAGATGATAGACCATCTCCTCAGAGGACTTCACATCACTTACAAAGTTTTTTTCCCCATATATTCAGCCAATGCAGTATGAGAGTCAGATATGACTGAAAGCCCTTTAAAATGGTTGAAAATTCATTCATAGTGTTGGCCCAATTCATAGGCCATGAAAATTAATATGTTATTTATGTCTACATAGCTGCTTATTGCTAGAAATTAAAGGGTGTGAAGAGGGAGGGAACATTTAAAAGAATTATTTTTCCAATGTGGAAGGAAGATGGTATAAAAAGGTGCATTAAAAATTCATAGATATACAAAGTGCTTTTGGATTTGCTAATTGTTTCTAAAGATTTACATAGTATCTAGAGAAATATAAAGTTATGAGCAATAATAAATTTTTATGTAATTTAAAAAATTGATTTGGATCAGAGGCATTTATTCACCAGTATGGATGTTATTGACTTTATGTAAGAGCAATAAATATTTTGCATTTAAATTAAAATGGTGCATTACATTACTTGTATCTGCATTCACCCACAAGGATACTGATGTATGATTTTATGCCTGCAAATAAAAAGAAAAAGGAGGGGCAGGCAACACTAGGAGCAGTTATTTTTGTTGCGGTATATTTAAAAATGAAAAATTACTTCAAAGTATAACTTAGGCTATATAACCATTAAATTCAAAGACAAATATAAAGAAAGAAACTCAATAATCTCTTAAATCTTTTTAGAAACAAGAAAATATCTTTTTAGTCTATATGTCTAATTTTCTTTAGTTCATATACCTACAGCATTGCTGGTTATGTTATCTTTTTCATGAAACATAAGCTCCTTTAAAAAGATGCATGCATAAGCTATATGACAGAATATATACAAGGTATTTATGTATCGGAATGCAAACGTTGCCTAACTTCTTCATATTACAAAAGTAATTGTTCTCTTGCTGATTGTTCTTAGACTGAACAATCATATTATGCCTTTATGTTTTCAGAGGAGGAAGATCAATAATTGGAAGGATGCTAGACATGCTCACAAATGGAGGGCATGCTCTGGCCAGAGAGGGACAATTCGTCTTTAATAGAGTCAAAAGTTGTTCCATCTTTGGGTAAATCTAACTATAAAAACGTTTGTCATACATCTAACCAGCGGTTGATTCTTTGGCATGTGTAATCCTTTGTTCTTGTTGCTTTATGAAGCGCCACAGAGAGCCAAATGCACCTATCAGCTCATAAGAAACTTGAGAGTAGGTATAAAAATCCCTTATTTGGATTCAGAAAACGCTCAAATATGGTGTCTTTAGAGGTTTCCTATACTGTCCACTTCATTTGCGAGTATTTTGATTACCACCCCTCATGAAAATCTGCATCTCTGAACTAAATGCTCCTTTATTCTGGATTCTGATGAGGTAGAGTGAACCTAAGCAGTTTTTCTGAACCCATATGTCCCTGCATTTTGAATATTTAGGAATGAAATCTAAAGACCACGTTACCAATTTTCCCCTATCTAGTCAGGTAGATAATTATCTCCTAACTTTCTCTTCCTCATCTCCTAAATTCAAATTAACTAGTCTCATGCTTTCCTAGAATAAGGAAATTGTTAGCAGATTACTATGCACATGGTCAAAGTTGGTATTTGTGCTTCTGAAGCATGCTTGCCAGTCAAATAGTCTATGTAAGTGGAATCCAGGACCAATCGTCAAATCACAGGGGTCAGACACTTCCTGCAGAGATTGCAACAAATTTTTATTGACTGCCTACTGTGTGCCATACAATGAGTTAGGCACACGGATATCACGATGAGTAAATGATTCATAACTCTCGCCTTAATAGATCTTACAGTCGAGTGACAGGGAATAACTTTATTGAATTAGTTACAAAAATCACGACTGTTAAAAGTACATGGGAAGAGTAGTAAATATTGGTAGATAACTCCGTATTAATCATGGAAATGTTCACAAAACTGTTAACTACTTAAAATATCAACAAGATATCACATAGTTAGGAATAAATCCAACAAAATATGCTCAAGATCTAGACATAAACACTGACATATATTTAGACAGAAAAGATCTAAATGAATGGAGAGGTGTACCAAGTTCAGGGCTTCCCAGGCGGCACGAATGGTAAAGAATCCACCTGCCAATGCAAGAGACGAAAATGACACAGGTCAGTCCCTGGGTCAAGAAGATCCCCTGGAGAAAGAAATGGCTCCCCATTCCAGTAGTCTTGCCTGGAAGCTTCCATGGGCAGAGGAGCCTGGCAGACTGCACAAAGAATTGGACATGACTAAGTGACTCAGCACACACACATACGAAGTTCAAGTACTGACTTGGTGAATTCATTCATATACTGAATGCATTGAAGGTGTCATTTCTTCCAAAATTGGTCTGTAGATTTAATGTCATTAAAAATCCCTACATATAAGCTCATTAAAGATCCCCACATATTTTAGTTGAATCTGATGAAACCCAAGGTGGCATCATAGTGGAGAAAAAAAATTTTCTCTATAAATTGTTTTAATTGGATTGACGTTTGGGAAAGAAAAATGAAATACACAAATGAAACTTCACAAGCAATATTCTAATCCAAGAGGCTACACACACACACACGCATGCATATACACAAAAATGAAGATTTAACAAAAAATCTAGAAGAGAACATAGCAGGATACCTTCTTCCCTAGAAAGAACTTTTTTTATTATTATTTTTTTATTTCTATGGAGGGTTGCCAAATTTAGAAAACAAAAATATGTCACACCTGGTTAAATGTGAATTTCAGATAAGCATTGAGTAATCTTTACTAGTGTAAGTGCATGCATGCAATATTTGATGCATACAAATACTAAAGAATTTTTTTGCTTATAGAAAATTTACATTGAACTCCATATATTGTACTTTATCTGACAACTCTATTTCTAGGTAAATATATAACAGAAAAACTGCATATGTTCACCAAAAGAAACTACAATAATGTTCACATCACTATCATTTGTCAGAGTACCAAAGTTGATACAAGTAAGTGTCCATCATAGGTAAATTTTAGTATGTTCATAGAATGAAATATTATAAAATACTTGAACAAACTATGGCTAAAAGGGATAATAAAAGAAAAGAAAATAACACAGAGTTATACATTTGGTATGATTCTATTTATATAGATTTAAAAAACAGGCAAAACTAAAATTTGGTATTACAAGTCAGGACAGTGATTGCCCTTGGGTGAAATGGAAAGTGTTGATCAGGAAAAGCTCTTTGTGGACTTCTGAGGTACTGCAACGCTGGGTTTCTTTATCTGTTAAGTATGTATATTTTGAAGATCTACATCTACAGTGGTTATACTTTTCTGTAAGTCCTTTGATTCAACAACAAAAAAGTACTAAAATGTCATAGTTACAGTCATGTAGGCATAATTGACTTTAAGGCAAAGAATGGTACCATAAATTAAAAAAGGTTACAGTACTATGACAAAATGTTAACTCAATCCATAAAATGTGAAAATTCTGAATTTTTGCTTGGGAACTAGTTAAATTTTTTAAATTAAAGTAAAAATCACCAGTTTAAAAAAGTAATCTTGACAAATCTACGTAATGATTCAAGATTGTAACAAAATCTTTCTCCAGAAAGAAGTTGCATATGTGCTAAGTCACTCCAGTCCTGTCCAACCCTTTGTGACCCTGTGGACCACAGTCTACCAGGCTCCTCTGTCTATGGGATTTTCCAGGCAAGAAAATGAGTGGGTTGTCAGGCCCTTCTCCAGGGGATCTTCATGACCCAGGGATTGAACCTATGTCCCTTATGTCTCCTGCATCCACTGGCAACACATGGGAAGACTAAAAAGAAGTTACAATACACATTTAAAGAACACAAACTTAAGCTTGATATAATGAACACAAAAAGAATTTTGACCTCAAAATTTTAAGAATATATATATACATAAACATTTTTAATATATACATATATATATATAAACATTGTTTATATATACATATATATATATAAACTCGAAATGGGTTAAAGACCTAAATGTAAGACCAGATACTTGAAAATTCTTAGAGGAAAACATGGGAAAAACACTCTTCGACACAAACTACAGCAAGATCTTTACTGACCCACCTCCTAGAGTAATGAAAATAAAAATGAACATAAACAAATGGGACCTAATTAAACTTAAAAGCATTTACACAGCAAAGGAAACTGTAAACACAACAAAAAGACAACCCTCAGCATGGGAGAAAATATTAGCGAATGAAGCAATGGACAAAGGGCTACTCTCCAGAAGATACAAATAGCTTATGGAGCTCAATATCAAAACAGTAAACAACACAATCAACAAATGGATAGAAGATCTGAACAGACATCTTTCCAAAGAAGACATACAGCTGGCCTAGACACACATGAAAAGATGCTCAGTACCGCTAATTATGAGAGAAATGCAAATCAAAACTAAACTGAGGTATCACCTCACACTGGTCAGAATGGCCATCATCAAAGAGTCAATAAACAATAAATTCCAGAGAGGGTGTGGAGAAAAGGGAATCCTCTTGCACTGTTTTTGGGAATGCAAATTGACACAACCTCTATGGAAAAAAATACGGAAGTTCCTTAGAAAACTAAACATAGAAGTAGCATATGAGCCAACAATCCCAGTACTGGACATATACCCTGAGCAAACCATAATTTAATAAGACATGTACCCCAGTGTTCATTGCAGCACTGTTGACAGTAGCCAGGACATGGAAGCAACTTAGATGTCCATCGACAGGGGAATGGATAAGGAAGATGTATGTACGTATGCATGTACATAGACACACACTCACACGATAGAATAATAGCCATAGAAAGGAATTATACAGAGTGAAGTAAGCCAGAAAGATAAAGAACATTACAGCATACTAACACATATATATGGAATTTAGAAAGGTGATAACGATAACCCTATATGCAAAACAGAAAGAGAGACACAGAAATACAGAACAGACTTTTGAACTTTGTGGGAGAATGTGAGGGTGGGATATTTCAAAAGAACAGCATGTATACTATCTATGGTGAAACAGATCACCAGCCCAGGTGGGATGCATGGGACAAGTGCTCCGGCCTGGTGCACTGGGAAGACCCAGAGGAATTGGGTGGAGAGGGAGGTGGGAGGGGGGATCGGGATTGGGAATACGTGTAACTCCATGGCTGATTCATATCAATGTATGACAAAACCCACTGGGAAAAAAAAAAATAATAATAATAAAAATTAAAAAAAAAAAAAAGAAAGGAATGAAATTGAGCCATTAGGATTGATGTGGATGAACCTAATGTCTGTCATATGGAGTGAATTAAATAAGAAAGAGAAAAACAAATACTATATATTACCATGTATATATATGGGATCTATAAAAATGGTACGGATGAACCTATTTGCAGGTCGGGAATAGATACGCAGACACAGATAGCAGACTTGCGGACATGGAGGTGGGGAAGGAGAGGGTAGAATCACTGACATGTTACTACCTTGTGTAAACAGATCGCTAGTGGAAGGATCTGTATAGCTCAGGGAGCTCAACTCAGCGATCTGTGATGACTAGAAGGGTGGGATGGGGCGGCTGGAGGGAGGTCCAAGAGGGCAGGGATAGATGTGCACACACAGCTGAGTCACATTGATGTACAGCAGAAACTAGAAAACTGTAAAGCAATTATACTCCAATGTAAAAAATTAAAAATAATAAAAAGAACATTGAACTAAAAAATTCAAGAATATATATATATATATTTTTTTTTCAACCTACATAAAAAAGCTACTAAACTGACTACTTACAAGACCATAAAGTTCATAATCTTAACCATAAACTTTAAGTAAAAGTACCTGGCCTTAACTCCATGCAATGATTGTCACATAGTGTAAAAAAGAAAAAAAAAAAATAGTTAACTATAACATCAAGGTAAATAATTTTATTTCCCACAGCCACATGCTCTAACTTTTATGGAAAGAAAAATGACATTCTCAAAATTAAAATATTTAAATGTCAATTGGATTCTATTATATGCATGTTTAAAAACAATAATATCTTGAGATTTGAACCTTAATCAGATTATGTCTACACTACAGAACTTTCCTAAAGTATCTAGAAGTCTTTCAGAAGATTCAACAAACTAATCACATTTAGCTTTTGCTGAGGAACTGAAAATCTTTATAAAAACAAGAAAAAAAACTGAGTTTTTTTGTTTGCATGTTTGTTTTAATGAGGCATCAGTTAGAGACATATTTTAAATTAGGTAATATAAGGAGAAAATATTAGGAATCCATTAAATAGAAGGCTTTCTAATGCGTTTCTCACCTTCAACTGAGATCATTTTTCTAATTATTAAAAAATATATATTCTACTTTGATGAGAAGTGGAAAAGGAAAATTTTTGTTAGGAAAACTACCTGCTCCCTAAATACTCAAATCAAGACTTCTCTAAAATATCAAGTCAAGTCTATCTGATATTTTTTTAAAATATTCCTTATCCATTTTAAATAACAAAATATTTTCTTGTAATTTGCATGCAAGATATATCATTCTGAACACATATTTCTGATAAACTATTTTTCTAAATTTAGAGAGGCTTCCTGTGGCATATTTTGAATTTGTGATCAAACCCAGGTCTCCTGCATTGCACGCAGATTCTTTACCATCTGAGCCACCAGGGAAGCCCTGTGATTTAACAGTGAGGTTCAAATTTTCGCATCTTGGTTCGTTTTTAATTAACTGTGTCTGAAACATCATAATGCAATTCGTGCATTCAAATTATACATCAAAATCTACTCCTATCCCAACAGACACTGATCTTGAAGTTCATAGTTCATTCAGATAAGTGGCTTAGTTATCTGCTATTTCTACATCCAAAAGAGTAGTCATTTCCCTTACCTGTCCCTCTCTAGTTATACTGCATTACAGAAGTTAAAATCACCGAATTGGAATGGAAACAGGAAATCTGTCTGGTATGGTGAGAAGTAGGATTTTTGCAGCATAGCACTTGTGTAACATCAGCCTGTAAAAGTCCATGAATTATAGACTAATGTGGCAGATATTCAATATCTTTTTATTACATTTATTATTTTTTTATTTTTTTTTTAATAGTTGGAGGCTAATTACTTCACAACATTTCAGTGGGTTTTGTCATACATTGATATGAATCAGCCATAGATTTACACATATTCCCCATCCCGATCCCCCCTCCCACCTCCCTCTCCACCCGATTCCTCTGGGTCTTCCCAGTGCACCAGGCCCGAGCACTTGTCTCATGCATCCCACCTGGGCTGGTGATCTGTTTCACCATAGATAGTATACATGCTGTTCTTTTGAAACATCCCACCCTCACCTTCTCCCACAGAGTTCAAAAGTCTATGCAAGCAAGTTATCGTTATTTTATTTCCATTACCTTTGAATGTGAGAGGTGACTGATGCCAACGTGGTAGTTCTAAGTATCACCAAGGGTGCCTAGTTCTAGTTAAAATCTGAGAAGCAGTGCATCAGGAACTACTGGTCTGCCACTAAGACAGGAAAATTCTGCTTCTTAGGATTTAATTAACACTGGATCTTAAATTCTGGATTTGCAGATTTGCATTCAATCCTACTGTGATGTCTGACTTGAACAAACACATGATAAATCTGTTGTAGACTTGAATTTCCTAGTTGCCTTATACTTGAGATTTGTTCATTAGTTTTAATTCCAGGGATGATGCTACCCATCATTGTTCTACTGATAGTTGGACAAAAGAGCTGTTTGAATTCTCAACTGTTCTTCCTTTAGTAATTTTATGGGCAAAGCCAAAGCCTGATTCTGATGCAATAATGATTTGATTTAAGCTTTTTTAAACAGCTGAGATTTTATCCATAATTATAAACATCAACTTAAACAAAGAGTGTGGTTTTATAAGATTAATGATTCCATCTTACAAATAAAAATTACCGAAAAAGTTACTGATATAACTTTACATATAATGTTATAGGTGTTAAAAAATTGTGAATCACAGCAAAGACTAGTCAATGTTATTTCAACTCTTCTTAATTGGCACTCTGAAATATCCATTTGAAAAATAATAGCTATTGAAAATAAATCAGGGATTAAAATTATGCTAGACCAATTACTCTCCTTGGGAATGAATAAACAGCTGAAGAGCCCAACAATCAATCACTACAACATTAATACTGTATAAATATAACTTTCTGTTCATTAGCATTCTGATTACTTGCTATATTCTTTAAGTTTGTTATTTAATATATTGGTTTGTTCAAATTGCCACGAACAGCAATTTTATACTTTTATTTATTTCCCTATAATATTTAGCTTATATCTATAATTTCACCAATATTTCTTTCATTTATAGAAAAAGGTTCTTTCTAGGTAATCCTGCCAACTACCGACTACTGAATAAGGAAATGTAGTGAGTGACTTACTACAATGGGTTTGTTTCTTGTAGGATTATTAGCTGAAGTTCAATGGAGATTTCTTTTCAAGTATCTATGTCTTTTACCTTGAAAAAAACCACATCTATTACTATTGTATTAGCTTAAATTCATTTACCAAAAGGTTTGTAGTAAATGGCATTCATTAATTTCACCAGTGATTTCTTTTTACAAACTGATTTGTGCTATGCTGAGAGCTATTAAAAATAATTTCTATTTAGATTACCTAATATCTATCTTGAGCATCCAGAACTGCTTTGGTTTACTTAACATAAGAAAAAAAACCTGATTTTTATGCAGTCATATGCTTGCATTTTCCCACTAAGGCCAATTTTGAGCTACCAGTGTGATGTCACTCATTAAACTAGAAGTAGGGAAGGAATATACATAGCCAGTTTCATGAGCCTGATAGGAATAGCCAACATATCACTGAACATAAAGTTTATAATTAGATAGACATACTAAAATCTCCTGAATATATTTAAAATGGTATCGCATGATTAAGAGCCAAAAGTTGCTTTGTAGTAAAAATCTCAGAAGAAATCTTTCATGATATCATTTGTCGAAACTTAGCCTTATCTTTTAAATTTCACCATAATACTGTATCCAAAGATTATTTCAAAATTTTCTTCAAAATTGTTTTCAAACCCTCCTCACCCATCTGAATCCATCTGTTCACAATTATTCCAGTTTCACCATATTCTTGCAAGTAACTGCTGAGCTCTCCTATCTTGTATTTCTCTCATCTAATTCAGCTGGTAAAGAATCCACCTACAACGTAAGAGACCCCAATTCGATCCCTGGGTCGGGAAAATCCCCTGGAGAAGGAAATGGCAACACACTCCAGTATTCTTGCCTGGGAAATCCCATGGACAAAGGAGCCTTACAGGCTACAGTCCATGGGGTCATAAAGAGTTTAAAATGACTTAGCAACTAAACAAGAGCATACTTTACGTAAAAGAATGTTGAACCTTTTTTCTAAAAATCCCTAGGTACCTAAATATGGGTATACACCTGGAGAATAGGCCCCAAACCAAAACAATAATGGTAATAATTTGCAATAAATGTATGTTCTTTAGAGCAGAATGACATGTCTTGACTTTCTAACTGTGCCAATGTAATTACTATATTGTTATGAGTTGTAATTAATGGAATCATTAAGATTACCCTCTGGTGTGAAATGCTTCTTGCCGTTAGGAATTTATGTAAAGTAGCACATGTATATTACCCTGAAACACAGGAAATCGGAAGGAATAGGTGGAAAATGAAGGAGGGATGCCAAAAAAGGGAAGGTAATCATTTTCAAAAACATTTTCTAGGTATTAGAAGAAAAACAGAACCAAAATGTGTTTCTTCCAAATACACAGGTATCTTGGGAAATAAGTAAATATATAGTTAAAGTCCTCATTCCACCTCTATAAGAATTGGAATATAGTGAATATTCTAAAAATCTAGACACCGTAATGATAAATTTATCTTGTTACTCAGATATATCATTTTACCAAAAGAAAAAGGGCACATGAAAACTTGAGCCAAATTCTCGCCTCATCAAACAGAAAATAAGAATCCTTGTATATACACAGGATATATGTTATTCTTTTCTGTTAATGCTAGCACATAAAAATTGCTTAGAATGTGGTTAATAATATATTTTACTAAAGTTATACAAAGTAAATTCAGCAATACAGGGAAGATACTTCATATTTGCTATTCAAACACAAATAGCATAAATGTTGAATAGCAAAGTACAAAAAACATCAAGAGCTCAATAATAAATTGTGTTCAATCATCAATGACATAATCAATTATAAAAGTTACCATCTCAAATGGTACCTACATGACATACACGTTCATCTTAAATGTCTGCCCTCTCCTGAGTGTAATATGAACAAATTCATACACTTGTGGCCTTTGAGTCTGGCTTCGTTCACGTGGTATGCTGTTGAGAAATACCTGTACAGATGTATAATCATCGCATGCATTGGTAGTCTGCTCCTTCTTATAGATGTATTGGCATACCCACATTTGTTTAAGATAGTTGAACACTTTCTGTTGGGGGGGGCAATTATTAGAACATTCGTTAAATATATTTGCATACAGGCAAATTAGTGTGGCTATTATTCTCATTTCTCTTGAGTAAATACTTACTAGTAGCATTACTGAGTCATAGAGCAAGTGTACTTTTTAGTTCAAAACAAACTGCCAAACTATCTTCCAGAACAGCTATACATTTGGCCAGCTTTCTGCTTATCTCCTTGGTTACTTGAAAGTCCCAGTTTCTCATCTTCTCAGGTACTTCGTCTTTCTAGTTTAAGCAGTTTTCTAAATGTGCTGTAATAGTATCCAATATGCTTTATATTTGCATTTCTATAATTAATAATGATGATGAATCCCCTGTCATAAGCTCACCAGCAGCTCATATATGTCTTGGTGAAGTATTGTTCATTTTTAGATAAAAAATGTTGGCAATTTCCTTTATTAGGTTATTACCTTATTAACTGAGCTGCAATTAACTGCTATGTATTTTGGATTCAAGCTCTTTACCAGATAGATATGTTGCAAATATTTTCTCTCAATCTGTATCTTGTATTTCATTTCACTAACAGTGTCATACAAAGAGATCTTTTAAATTTTTATGAACTTCAGCATATATACATATATCTTCCCTTTAAAGTTTGTGCTTTTTGCAAACTAAGAAATCTTTGCCTAACCCAAGGTCACAAAGCTTTTTCTAAGTTCCCTTCTAAAATTTTTATAGTTTTACTTCTTACATTAGTGTCTATGATCTATTTTCAGGTTGTTTTTTTGTTGTGTATAAGTTGACAGTAGGACATGGCAGCCCACTCCAGTATTCTTGCCTGGAAAATTCCAGGGACAGAGGAGCCTGGTGGGCTATAATCCATGAGGTCAAAAAGAGTTGGATATGACTGAGCACCTGAGCATGTATACATACATAACTTGAAGTAACAGTTGAAGTTTATTTGTTTGCATATAGATTTCCAAATGTTTCAGCACTATTTGTTGAAAAGATGATGTTTCTTGTGTCATTTATATATTTGTTGAAAATTAGCCGACCACACAGATGAGATTTTCATTTTAGGCTCTTCATTCTAATCTACTCAGTTATACCTTTCCATAACTGCATGGTCAGGATTACTGTAGCTTTATAATCAAATCTGAAATCAGGTACTGTGAATCTTATCACCATGTCCTTCATTTGATAATTATACATTAAAATTACAACTTGGTTTCTCCATATAACAACTCAAATAGCTGGGGTTTTTAAATCATCAGTTTCAAGTTGATGGTAAGACTCTGCAGTAACTGGAATTCTCACAACTTCTTGGTAGCATTTTCAATTTGTTCAACATTTTGGAAAATTGTATGGAAGTAAACCCTAAGGATAAACATGGAAATGTCCTAGTGCCTACCAATTCCACTTCTATATGAGAGGACTAACCTTTGACTTGATACAAAATAAAATTTCAAAACCTGTAGATTGTAAATGATGATATATATTCTTATTTATATACTTACAACAGGATACTATAGATACAGATTACAATACAAATAAATGAACTAGATCTAGACACAACTCAGATGAATCAAATAGGCATAATTCTGAGTGAAAAAAAAAAGGTGATATATAAAGTACAAAAACTAGGTTTTGGTTTTAGAAGTCGGGGTAGAACCTACTAGAAAAAAAGGCAAAAACAGTGATGAAGAGAGATAGTAGGGGATTTCTGATTCTCATATTATAGGTTTGGATAATAATTGTATGAGTGTATTCACTTTGTAAAAATTGATTTTATGCTTATAATTTATACACTTTTTATATGTGTATTAATTACTTCAAAAAGGTTTATTACATACAAACTGTATTTCAGTTAATACAAGATATCAATATGGGAGTCCTCATAATGTATGCAGGAACTTCCTAAGACTACCCTTTTGCATTTCAAAAATATAATTAATTCAAAAATCACAAGCTTCCCTATGATATGAAGAATATTCAGTGACTGTTTTTCTTTAGGCCTATAGACAGAAGCAAGGATTCTGTCCCACATGCTTTAAAGGAAATAGGAGTGGAAGCAGCTCATTTGCCCCTCTACTATTTGTCAATTTCTGTTCCCCTAAACCTTAATTATCAGAGAAGGCAATGGCACCCCACTCCAGTACTCTTGCCTGGAAAATCCCATGGACGGAGGAGCCTGGTAGGCTGCAGTCCATGGGGTCGCTAAGAGTTGGACACGACTGAGCGACTTCACTTTCACACATTGGAGAAGGAAATGGCAACCCACTCCAGTGTTCTTGCCTGGAGAATCCCAGGGACGGGGAGCCTGGTGGGCTGCCGTCTATGGGATCACACAGTCAGACACGACTGAAGTGACTTAGCAGCAGCAGCAGCAGCAAACCTTATATAAAAATGAGATCACTAGGTAACATATACCTTAGCTCCAAATTTCTGCTCTAGTGAATAGACACACTGCTTTGCCTTTCTGTTGATTCACTTCCTAGAGTAAAAGGCCAGACTGTCTTTATCAAACCTACTGAACTAGGCCTTGGTAGAGCAAGAGAAAACAGATATAACATGTAAACAGATGAGCTTGGTTGAGTTCCAATAAAATTGTTCTCTGGACACTTAAATTTTAATTTTACATAGTTTCACACAGAATAAAATATTAGTCTCTTAAAAAGGTTTAAAAACTATTTAAATATGTACGCAAACAAACAAACATTCCTAGCTTGTGGGACATACAAAGACAGGTAGTGGGTTGGATTTGCTCTGAGCGCTCTGTGTGGGCTTTACTTTGCTGACCCAGGTCTCAATTGGAGGCTTTTGGGTCCCTTTTCTGTTTTACCATTTTCTAGTTTCAGAGTATAACATCCTAGAAACTGCTAGATTTTGGTGTTTTTCTCTCTCCAGAGAGCTCACAGAAACCAAAGAGAAAAAATACCCATCCATTATTCATGTTGTCACTCCTGTTTGATGGTTTTTCTGTCAAAAAGCTGCCTGTGCACTATTCACTGGCCACTCAATCATTAACCCAGTCTCCTCTGCTGTAGTGTGATACTGAATCCAGAAATAGCAAGGGAAAATGTGTTTCAATATATCGTCCCTAGAAAACAGATTCTGAATTTGGAGCAAAGGGTCCACAAATGCCCTGATATTGTTTGCCTATTTTATGCATGAAAGTGCATTTGTTATGGAGAGCCAGATTCATCATTTTCATCAGATGATAAAAGAGGTCTATGGGTCAAGGGAGACATTTCATGCAAAGATGGGAATGAAGGGAATATCAAGGATATTTTTTTCAATATTTTTCCAATATTATTTCAATATTTCATATTAATTTTTTCAATATTTTATGCAAATATCAAGGAAATATTTCATGCAAAGATGGGTATAATAAAGGACAAAAATGGTATGGACCTAACAGAAGCAGAAGATATTAAGAAGAGATGGCAAGAATACACAGAAGAAATATACAAAAAAAATCTTAATGACCCAGATAACTACAAAAGTGTGATCACTCACCTAGAGCCAGACATCCTGGAGTGTGAAGTCAAGTGGGCCTTTGGAAATATCACTATGAACAAAGTTGGTGAAGGTGATGGAATTTCAGCTGAACTATCTCAAATCATAAAAGATGATGCTGTGAAACTTCTGCACTTAATATGCCAACAAATTTGGAAATCTCAGCAGAGCACAAAGGACTGGAAAAGTCAGTTTTCATTCCATTCCCAAAGAAAGGCAATGCCAAAGAATGTTCAAGCTACTGCAAAATTGCACTCATCTCACACACTTGCAAAGTAATGCTCAGAAGTCTTCAAACTAGGCTTCAATAGTACATGAACCAAGAACTTCAGATGTCCAAACTGAATTTAGAAAAGGCACAGGAACCAGATCAAACTGCCAACATCCAATGGATCATAGAAAAAGTAAGAGAATCTCAGAAAAACATCTGCTTCTGCTTCACTGACAAAACAAAAGCCTTTGACTGTGTGAATCACAACAAAATGTGGACAGTTCTTCAAGAGATGAAAATACCAGGCCTCCTTACCTGCCTCCTGATAAATCTGTATGCAGGTCAAGAAGCAAGTTAGAACCAAATATGGAACAACGGACTGGTTAAAAATTGAGAAAGGAGTATGTCAAGGCTGCTTATTGTCACCCTGCTTATTTAACTTACATGCAGAATACATCATGCGAAATGCCGGGCTGGATGAAGCAAAGGCTGGAATCAAGATTGCTGGGAGAAATATCAATAACCTCAGATATGCCAATGATACCACCCTTATGGTAGAAAGCAAAGAGGAACTAAAGAGCCTCTTGAAGATGAAAGAGGAAAATGAAAAAGCTGACTTAAATTCAACATTCTAAAAACTAAGATTGTGGCATCCAATCCCATCATGGTAAATAAATGTGGATAAAATGGAAACAGATACTTTATTTTCTTGCACTCCCAAATCACTGCAGATGGTGACTGCAGTCATGAAATCAAAAGACCCTTGCTCCTTGGAAGAAAAACTATACCAGCCTAGACAGCATATTAAAAAGCAGAGACATTACTTTGCCAACAAAGGTCCTTATAGTCAAGGCTTTGGTTTTTCCAAAAGCCATGTACTGATGTTAAAGATGGACCATAAAAAAGCTGAGTGCTGAAGAATTGATGCTTTTGAGCTGTGTTGGAGAAGACCTTTGAGAGTCCCTTGGACTGAAAGGGGATCAAACCAATCATTCCTAAAGGAAATCAATCCTGAATATACATTGGAAGGACTGACACTGAAGCTGAAGCTCCAATACTTTGGCCACGTGATGGGAAGAGCTGACTCATTAGAAAAGATCCTGATGCTGAGACAGATTGAAGACAGGAGGAGAAGGGAACAACAGAGGATGAGATGGTTGGATGGCATCATCGACTCAATAGACATGAATTTGAGTGAACCCCGAGAGTTGGTGATGGACAGGGAGGCCTGGTGTGCTGTAGTCCCTGGGGTCACAAAGAGTTGGACACCACCGAGTAACTGAACTGAGCTGAACTTGGGCTGTTCACTGAGTTGCCTTTGGCAACTGAACTAAGAATGCCGCTGCCTTAGGCAGAACCATTAGGCATGTCTATTCTTTGTTTAAACCATTGCACTTTATCACTGATGGTATTTGTTTTGCATACTGAAAGGCAACTCTGACCTCTGTCAGGTTTAAATCATTCTTATTGAAACGCTAAGTACAGCTTGGCTGTACAGTCCCTCTGGTTTCTATGACTATCTCGTTATCTCATAGGCACAGTTTCCCATGTATCTTCTTGAAGTGAGATATGTGGCGTCTTTCCTTTACCATTACCAGTCAGCAGTGTTTGCTCTTTGTAACATTTTTTTCTTTTTTATTTTTTCAGGGATCCATATCTGAAAAGCTAAGAACAAGCCACAACATCCTGCTTATCCTTAGCACAGATTGTTTCTTAGAGAACATATTTTAAATGGAGAACTTTCCTTTAAATGTAGCTGTTATTATAAATATAACTATAAAGGAGCTGAACTTCTTAATGTAGCTTCAAAATATCTGGTTCAGAATGAGAAAGTCAGTATCATGATTAAAGATAATAATCTAAACTAAAGCTGTTTTCCTTGATGTAGCTTACCAAAATTACTAACATTCCCCTATCTTTTCTTCCGCCTAATACAGTAGGCAAGAAAAGTTGCTTTTGAAAGAAATGTTTTCAGTTACTTTCTTCTACTGTATTTATTCAACTATCACTCATCTATTTCTATATAAGTGTATTCACAGCACAATTCAATTCAGTTGAGTCGCTCAGTCGTGTCTGACTCTTTGCAACCCCATGGACTATAGCACACCAGGCTTCTTTAACTTACTTTTCCTCATTTAAAAGCATGTTTTAAATTTCTCTCCTCTAAATCACTTAGATCTGTATCACACTGTGTGTTATCCCATTGTATGTATTTTTTCCTAACTTTACTAAGTAACTAACTCAAGGTCACGTAATTAGTAAAGGGGATAGGTTATGCTGTTAACCGTTAAGGTATCATGTTTCTAAAGAAAGTTTTGTTTTTGATTCTGGCTTTTGGGAGAATTCTTGGAATCAGCCTATTTCACTATTTGTATTATATCAGCAAATTTTTGCTATTCAACAATTATATTGAGTTTTTTTTCTTTTCAGGTGTTATAGTTTCTTAATTGAAGTTGCTATTGCCTATACTTTTAATTTCAATTGATAGCTTTTATATGTTTCTTTTTAAAATTACAATTTTTTAAATCAGATTTGCTGGTGTACAGACATTATTCTCATTTATCTTATCTGACGTCTTACTAGTTGTGTTCAGCTTTTTATAGGAAAAATAAATTCATATGGTTTACATATGCATGTCATGTTTATTTAGATATCTGAGAACTTATTTCCATTTTATATATAAATAAAAACTGAATATGGATAAGAACAGAATTTACAAGTTAAAACTTTACACGTTCATGGCCTTCATGTATTTGAATTTGTGGAACCAAAGTAGGAGGCCAGGTTGAGTTATTTTATTTTTATGTTTACTTACTGGGGCTTTATAGAATTTGTTGTTGATTTAATTTAAATTTTAAGTATACTTTATGGGAGTTGGATACTTCTTGGTTTTTTTTTTTTTTTTGGTTAGATTTTCTTTTATTTTGAATAGTATTATTCAATAATGTTTTCGTTCACTTTGTTATGTCCTCTTATTAAGGAATGTCAGTTATCCATGCTCTGGATTTTTTTTTTTTCTTTTTTTGTATCCTTAAAAACATATTGACTTCCCTCTCATCCTTTTTTGATGTACTTATGCTTGGTTTGTTTTATTGGTTGACTTAAACATGATGTGCTTACTTCTTTGAGATTTTCTTTTTGTCCTTTATATTTTTGTAGATCCCAAGATTTAGAAAAGCTAGTTTTTTGTTTTTTGGGGTTTTTTTTTGCAAAATATAGTCTATTCTTGACTGTTTAAAATCACATTTTAAAATCTGTAATGGCACTGTGAAAAACAGTAATTCCTGAGTTAACTCCTCTAGGTTGCTTTTATTTTTCAGTCTGAATCAATTAAATTCTTAAAACAACAAGTATGTTGAATTATATTATTCAGATTTCTTCTGTTTCCTTTGCTGTTCACCAAATATAAGTTAATCTCCTTTTTTATGTTGGAGAATTTTGCTTATGATAGCTATAATAGATGCTGCTTAGTTGGATTTCTTTTTATTTTTACTTTTTTAAGCCTTGTGAATTCTCCCTTAAGAAAATGAGCTAGAGATTCCTGTTGTTATTTAGGTTTCAAGTTAGCCATCTTTTGAAAACTCCCACTTCCCTTCATCATACACTGAGCATCTCAATCTACCAGGTAAATTCAGACTTCTCTATTTTAAATGATCAGCAAATAAGTTTAGTATCATATGTGGTACTGCTTGCCAGATCACTTTATACTCATGACCATAGCCTCTTGTTTAAAGACCTTGATGCTGGGAAGAATTGAAGGTAAAAGTAGAAGAAGGCAGCAGAGGATCAGATGGTTGGATAGTATCACCAATTCAATGGACATGGACTTGAGCAAACTCCAGGAGAGAGTGGAGGACAGGGAAGTCTGGCAGGCTGCAGTTCATGTGGTCTCAAATAGTTGGACATGACTTAGCAATTGGACAACAACAACTACCTCTTGTCTAATAATAATTGACATATTAAAATTTTTAAGTTCTTAATTTATAAAATGTTATTCAATTTACAGTGATGAAATGCTGCTGCTACTGCTAAGTCACTTCACTCGTGTCCGACTCCGTGCAACCCCATCCCTGGGATTCTCCAGGCAAGAACACTGGAGTGGGTTGCCATTTCCTTCTCCAATGCATAAAAGAGAAAAGTGAAAGTGAAGTCACTCAGTCATGTCTGACTCTTCGTGACCCCATGGACTGCAGCCTACCAGGCTCCTCCGTCCATGGGATTTTCCAGCCAAGAGTACTGGAGTGGGGTGCCATTGCCTTCTCCACAGTGATGAAATAGTTAAGTACATATATCTCACAGACAGTACAGTTAAGTGGCTATTGGAAGTAATAAGATCTGCTAATGGTATCAAGTCACTGACTATATATTAGACGTCTACTCTGAAAGCATACAGGGACTTCCCTAGTAGTTAAGCGGTTAAGACTCCATACTTCCATTGCAGGGGGCATAGATTCTATTTCTGGTTGAGAACTAAGATCCCTCATGCTGTGTGGCATGGCCAAAAAAAAAAAAAAAATACAATTATAAGTAAAAGGAATACAATTAAATGATCTATATTAAAAATCCTAGAAATACATTATCAATTATTGTGTCCATCAGGGAAAGTGAAACAAAATTTTGTACAATATATATTTCAGATTTTTTTTGCAACAATAATCTCTCATGCTTAATCCAATCAGTTGACTTTTGCATATCAAGTATCACCTATTTTCAGGATTACATTATGCACAAAATGAAAAAAACTAGAACCACTAATAGGTTCTAATAAAGACATTTACTATCTTTCTTTCTTTGTGGAAACATCAGTGTTAGCGCCTACTGACAGTTCTCCACCTTTTTGTCTACATACCTGGCCTGTATCCTGTGTATCCACAGGGAAATCTGCAGCTGATTTCCCTTCCTTTAATTTTTTTCCTTGCCAACTTTGAGAACTTCAAACGTATGTAAGAGAAGTTGGAGAGAGACTTTTTTCCATTGCATACTCTTGTCTCCTTTGTCATAGATTAGCTGTCCACAGGTGCATGGGTTTACTGTCGGACTTTCTCTCCTGTTCCTCTGATCTATATTTCTGGTTTTGTGCCAGTACCATGCTGTTTTGATTACTGTAGCTTTGTAGTATTGTCTGAAGTCAGGGAGCCTGAATACTACAGCTCAGCTTCCTTTCTGAAGATTGCTTTGGCTATTCTTGCTCTTTTGCATTTCCATACAGATTGTAAAATTTTTTGTTCTAATTCTGTGAAAAAATGCCACTGGTAATTTGACAGGGATTACATTGAATCTGTAGATTGTTTTGGATAGTATAGTCATTTTTCACAATATTGATTCTTTCACTCTAAGAACATGGCACATTTCTCCTCTGACTGTGTCATCTTTGATTTCTTTCATCAGTATCTTATATTTTTTCTGAATGCAGGTCTTTTGCCTCTTTATGTACGTTTATTCCTAGATATCCTAGGTATTCTTTTCATTGCAGTGGTGAGTGGGATTGTTTCCTTAATTTCTCTTTCTGATTTTTTTTTTGTTAGTGTATAGGTATGCAAGAGATTTCTGTGTATTAATTGTGTATCCTGCAACTTTACCCCAAAGATCTAAATAGACATTTTTCCAAAGAAGACATATAGATGGCCAAAAAAGCACATGAAAAGATGCTCAACATCACTAATTATTAGAGAAATGCAAATCAAAACTACAAGGAGGTAATGAGGTATCACCTCACCTTGGTCAGAACGATGAGCATCAAAAAAAACCTACAAATAATAAATGCTAGAGGGTGTAGAGAAAAGGGAACCCTCTTACACTGTTGGTGGCAAAATAAGTTGTAATGACTTTCACACTTGTTTAGGGGCTTCCGTCATAGCTCAGCTGGTAAAGAATCCACCTGCAATACCAGAGACCCCTTTCAGTACATGGGTTGGCAAGGTCCCCTGGAGAAGGGATAGGCTACCTACCCCAGTATTCTTGGGCTTCCCTGGTAGCTCAGTTGGTAAAGAATCTGACTGCAATGAGAGAGACATGTGTTTAATCCCTGCGTAGGGAAGATCCCCTGGAGGAGGGAATGGTTACCCACTCCAGTATTCTGGCCTGGAGAAGTGGGTCACAATGGGTTGGACGTGACTGAACGACTTTCACTTTCACTTTTCACAGCCACTATGGAGAACAGGATGGAGGTTCCTTAAAATTTAAAATGGAACCAGCACATGACCCAGCAATCCCACTCCTGGGCATATACATGGAGAAAAACCATAATTCCAAAAAGATACATGCATCCCAATATTCATTGCATCACTACTTACAGTAGCCAGGACATGGAACCAATCTAAATATCTATAACAGAGGAAGGGATAGATAACTTGTGGTACATATATATAGCAGAATATTACTCAGCCATAAAAAGGAACAAAATAATACCATTTGCAGCAACATGGATGGGCCTAGAGATTGTTATACTGAGTGAAGTAAGTCAGACACAGAAAGACAAATATGATATTCCTTATATGTGGAATCTTTTTTTTTAAAGGTACAAATGAACTTATTTACAAAATAGAGATTCACAGAGGTAGAAAGCAAATTTATGGTCACCAGGGAGGAAGAGGGCAGGGATAAATTTAGAGATTAGGACTGATATACACATACTACTTTATATAAAATATTAATAGATAACTGAAAAGAACCTGCTGTATAGCCAGGGAACTCTACCCAATACTCTGTAATGACCTATATGAGAATAGAATCCAGAAGTGGATATATGCAATATATATCGATTATCCATCATTAAGTATAATGATTCACTTTGCTGTACATCTGAAACTAACACAACATTGTAAATCAACTGTACTCCAATAAAAATTAGAAAACAACAACCTGGAAAATTCTAATACAAAATAAAAACTTCTCAAGATCAAGGAGAAATATATGGATAGTGAAAATTATGTTCTTTTGCAGCTATTGGTTGTCAAGAGGAAATTGCAATGTGACAATAAGTAATGACATCTTTACTGTGGTGGAAATGTGTTCCCTGAAATGGCCTTCACTGGATTCTACCTTTCTAAATGTAATGTCTTTGAAATGCTGCTGCTGCTAAGCTGCTTCAGTTGTGTCCAACTCTGTGTGACCCCATAGATGGCAGCCCACCAGGCTCCCCTGTCCCTGGGATTCTCCAGGCAAGAACACGAGTGGGTTGCCATTTCCTTCTCCAATGCATGAAAGTGAAAAGTGAAAGTGAAATCATTCAGTCGTGTCCGACTCTTAGTGACTCCATGGACTGAAGCCTGCCAGGCTCCTCCGTCCATGGGATTTTCCAGGCAAGAGTACTGGAGTGGGGTGCCATTGCTTTCTCTGGCTTTTGAAATGAAGTCTCTATAATTGGGAATATCATTTCCCAAATCTAAGGTACCATTTTCTCTTCTTTCTAATTTTATTATTCCAAACTATAGTTTAGCAGAGTTATCCTACATTAAAAAAAAATTTTTTTTAAATAGTCACAAATCTTTTAAAGGTACCAGGAAATGTTGTTAGATAGTATGCAGACATTGCCACTTGGTTATGATCATCCAGAGAGTGGTTACCACTGGTCAGATCAAGAGCTTATTTATCCTCCATAAAGAGAAAATGACTTTTATTCCAGTATTAAGCATACTCTGCTTTATTTTTAAGACTTTTTCCCTTGATAATTGAATTCAGTCAGATCTTCTTGTCGCTGTCAATTTTTATCTGGCCCTCCACCATAATTCGGCTGATCTAAACTTTCATTCTGTTGCTTGAGGCAGACCCTGATGCAGCATAACCAGGTAAATAGATTCAAAGTCTCAAGTCAGAAAAATGCTTCTTATCAGAACTATTTATCCATGGGAGGTACTCTACCTTTCATATTTTACAGCTGTGGACTTGTCCCAATGGAACACATGCACTAAAATTTCGTGTTAAAGATTAAATGCTAATCTCCCAAGAGGACAACATCTATTCAGCTATTTACAACAAGGTTATAAGTCAACACCAAGCAGCTGTTCACTTTATTTCTTCATACAAGGATTCTTGGCTTCATAGTCTAATGAATCAACCAGAGGTTGATTTAGCCTTGCAATCATGCCAAGTTATGCAGTTTATTTGTGAGTTAATAATTTAAGAGGATCCTTGCCATTTCCTCATTATATACTAGTAAATCAATCATAAAGCAAAATCATGACAGACATGACTCAACAAATTAGAAAATAACCTTAGGAAAACCTATTGTTACTTTTGTTTTTAAAGCAGTACAAATTGTATTGTAAATCATTTCTGGATTAAAGCAAAAAGAAACAAGCCATGGCCTTTTTCAGCACGTTTTAAAGGGTGAATTAAACCAAGGAAGCAGAGTTGTTCAAGAGTTGGTGTATTTAGAGGGACTGTCACAAACATAATGAAGCCCAAGAAAAGTGAAAATGGCGCTGGCTAAGAATATGACAGATAAATGACTTTGAATGAACTTGTTAGGGATAATTCTCAGAACATGGACTATCAAGTGACCACGTGACTGTAATTGCTCATTATGAGCCAGGTGGTACCAGACCCAGCAAATCAGAAGTCTAGAAGGTTGTGCTTGCTCAGTCGTGTAAAACTGTCTATGAGCCTGTGGACTCTAGCCCACCAGGCTCCTCTGTTCAAGGAATTTTCCAGGCAAGAATACTGGAATGGGTGGCCATCACCTACTCCAGGGTATCTTCCCAACCCAGGGATTGAAACTGTGTCTCTTGCATCTTCTGCATTGGCAGGCAGATTCGTTACCACTGCTCCACCTGGGAAGCCTGAGTTTAGGTGGACACAATAGCAATCCATTATAAGATGGCTCGTACATCTGGGATCAGAAATAAGCACAGCCAGACAGTAAATGCAAGTTGCATGTACAGATGGCCAAGGTTCCTAAATCATCCACAAGCGTTTTATCACAGCCCTCCTCCTCAGCTCATAGCTGTGGCCACAAGAATGTCATATGGATAGCTGAAAAAAGAGGTCAAGTCCAAGTCTGGTTCGTTTTGTTCAAGTTGACCAATAAGAACATGTGGGTGCACACTAAAATTGTTTAATAGCTATGCTAAGGTACCCTTTAACTTCCTGCCAATGTGAAATATGCAGGTTCAATCCCTGGGTCAGGGAGATCCCCTGCAAAGGAAAAGGCAGCCCACTACAGTATTCTTGCCTGGAAAACCCAATGGACAGAGGAACCTGGCAAACTACAGTCCATGGGGTTGCAGAGTCGGACATGACTGAACAACTAAATAAAAGGCACCTTTTAAGGGTGGGCTAAAAGAGACTGGTGAATTAATATCCTTATGGAAAGAATTTTAAATTTTAAATCTGGTTAGCCACTTTGCGTAGACAGAAAAGTAGCCTGTCATTAGACTATTCAGTTCAGTTCCGTTCAGTCGCTCAGTCGTGTCCGACTCTTTGCGACCCCAGGAACCGCAGAACACCAGGCCTGCCTGTCCATCACCATCTCCTGGAGTCCATCCAAACCCATGTCCATCGTGTCGGTGATGCCATCCAACATCTCATCCTCTGTTGCCCCCTCTCCTCCTGCTCTCAGTCTTTCCCAGTATCAGGGTCTTTTCCAATGAGTGAGCTCTTCGCATCAGGTAGCCAAAGTATTGGAGTTTCAGCTTCAGCACCAGTCCCTCCAATGAATATCCAGGACTGGTCTCCTTTAGGATGGACTGGTTGGATCTCCTTGCAGTCCAAGGGACTCTCAAGAGTCTTCTCCAACACCACAGTTCAAAAGCATCAATCCTTTGGTGCTCAGCTTTCTTTATAGTCCAACTCTCACATTCATACATGACCACTGGGAAAACCATAGCCTTGACTAGACGAACCTTTATTAGCAAAGTAATGTCTTGCTTTTTCATATGCTGTCTAGGTTGGTCATAACTTTCCTTCCAAGGAGTAGGTGATTTTAATTTCATGGCTGCAATCGCCATCTGCAGTGATTTTGGAACCCAGAAAAATAAAGTCAGCCACTGTTTCCACTGTTTCCCCATCTATCTGCCTTGAAGTGATGGGACCAGATGCCATGATCTTAGTTTTCTGAATGTTGAGCTTTAAGCCAACTTTTTCACTCTCCTCCTTCACTTTCATCAAGAGGCTCTTTAGTTCTTCTTCACTTTCTCCCATAAGGGTGGTGTCATCTGCATATCTGAGGTTATTGATCAGCTGCCCAGTCTGTCATATTATAGCAGTCCTAATAAAGTAATACAAAGGCCAGCTTCTTTGGCTAGTTAGAAAGAAATCTACAAGAAGGAATGGAAGGTTAGAGACATGGAGAACTTAGAATAAGGTATGTTTAGGATGGAGAGGCATAGTTCTAAGTTTGAAAACCTCTTAGTGCAGGTTAACACTTACTAAGAAGCATTCATTAGAAAAAGAGTACTAAGCAGGAAAGTATCCAGAATAACTTGGACCCTTGATGCCGACCAGACATTTTCAAGGCCACTCCAGTATTGGCACAACAGTTGCTACTCTGGCAGGGATGGAGACTATGGAGCTATTGCTTCTTATTGCTTCCTTCTATCACTCAATCTCACTACCACAGATATCAACCCTCAGCCCCTCATACAGTATCACTTACTGAAGAAATCAGCAAGCTATCTTCTGACAAGCTAATTACACTGGGCTCCCTTTATCTTGAAAAGAGAAGCATTTTATCATCACTAAGACAGATTCATATTCTTGTTGGAGTTTCTTTTCTGCTTGTTATGTTTTAGGGTAGCAACAGTATCTAAGTAATACAGCGCATTTGATCTACTAATATTCCATCAGATGGCATGACAAGCATAAGATCAAAGGAGATGTGGCAATAGTGAGCACTCAGCTATAAAACCCAGCATGCATATCATGCCGCCCTGAAACTCCAAGCTTGATAGAGTAATGGAATGGCCTGTTTAAAGATATAGTTGCATCTGTCATCTTAAAGACAATTCCCTATGATAATGAGGATTAATTCTTCTAGATGCTATAACCCAGTTACCATTGTATTGTGTGATGTCTCCAACTGGTAGATTATGCTAGTTTGAAAATCATCAAGTGAAATTAGTGGTGGCTCTTCTTACCTTGACTCTTAGTGATATACTTAGAAAACATGTGTTTTCCATCTCTGTTTCCCTGGGATCCTTGAGGTTAATGGTCCTGTGCTCCAGAGGAGATATATGTCCACCAGGTAACACAGAAATATTCCCATTATACTCCAGATATGGTAATCACCCCATCACATTGTACTTCTCATATTTAGAGTCTATCAGGCAAGGAAAAGAATCAATCCTGGCAGGGGTAAATTGACCCTGGTCATCAGGAGGTGATAAGACTTTTGTTACATAATGGAGACGGTAGGGAAGAAAAATTTGGAAAGCTAGGCCATTCACCTTATTGTCATTTGGTTCTACCTTGAGCAATTTTAACTTATTTAACTTAAGTTATACACAGAGTACATCATGAGAAATGCTGGGCTGGAAGAAGCACAAGCTGGAATCAAGATTGCTGGGAGAAATATCAATAACCTCAGATATGCAGATGACACCACCCTTATGGCAGAAAGTGAAGAGGAACTGAAGAGCCTCTTGATGAAGGTGAAGGAGGAGAGTGAAAGGGTTGGCTTAAAGCTCAACATTCAGTAAATTAAGATCATGTCATCGGGTCCCGTCACTTCATGGGAAATAGATGGGGAAACAGTGGAAACGGCATCAGACTTTATGTTTTTGGGCTCCAAAATCACTGCAGATGGTGATTGCAGACATGAAATAAAAAGACACTTACTCCTTGGAAGGAAAGTTATGACCAAACTAGACAGCATATTAAAAAGCAGAGACATTACTTTGCCAACAAAGGTCCGTCTAGTCAAGGCTATGGTTTTCCCAGTAGTCATGTATGAATGTGAGAGTTGGACTATAAAAAAAGCTGAGCACCAAAGAATTGATGCTTTTGACTGTGGTTTGGAGAAGACTCTTGAGAACCCCTTGGACTGCAAGGAGATCCAACCAGTCCATCCTAAAGGAGATCAGTCCTGGGTGTTCATTGAAAGGACTGATGTTGAAGCTGAAACTCCAATACTTTGGCCACCTGATGCAAAGAACTGACTCATTGGAAAAGATTCTGATGCTGGGAGGGGTTGGGGGCAGGAGGAGAAGGGGACAGCAGAGGATGAGATGGCTGGATGGCATCACCGACTCAATGGACATGAATTTGGGTAAACTCTGGGAGTTGGTGATGGACAGGGAGGCCTGGTGTACTGCGATTCATGGGGTTGCAAAGAGTTGGACACGACTGAGCGACTGAACTGAACTGAGCAATTTTAACCGTGAATAGAAAAATACAGTAAACCTCTGCAGTCTCCACCAAGAAGGATGAAAGTGAAAGTCGCTCAGTCGTGCCCAACTCTTTGTGACTCCATGGACTGTACAGTCCATGGAATTCTCCAGGCCAGAATACAGGAGTGGGTAGCCTTTCCCTTCTCCAGGGGATCTTCTCACCCCAGGGATTGAACCCAGGACTCCTGCATTACAGGTGGATTCTTTACCAGCTGAGCCACCAGGGAAACCCAAGAAGGATGAAGTTCTCGTCTATGTTAACTAAGTGCTAGTTTATTATATAAAGAATCTAGAATGGATGGGAGGGGAGATGGTGATGATATATAATTATGAAATCAAGAGTCAGGGGTTGCAGTTCCTCAAACCTACCTCCCTCTTACAATGTCATCCCGGGCAACAAGGCACAGTAGAATCTAAAGAAGCAACTTCCATCGCATTATATGAATCACATACATCCGTGTCTTGAAAGACGGGTGGCTGTAGATGTCACAGTGAACAATCGAGGTACCCCCTTCAGCACAGAGACACTCGTTTTCCTGGCTGCTGGGAGCTTTGGTGGCTTACAGCTCTTAGCTGAATCTCTTTCTGGGACTGTCCATTAGCTGTAAAATGCTGCTTCACCCAAGATCAGTCTTCCTTTCTAAGGGCAACTTGTATCAATATATCATATGTAGTCAATCAGTTCAGTTCAGTCACTCAGTCATATCCGACTCTGTGACGCCATAGACTGGAGCACGCCAGGCCTCCCAGTCCATCACCAACTCCCGGAATTTACTAAAACTCATCTCCATCAAGTTGGTGATGCCATCCAACCATCTCATCCTCTGTCGGCCCCTTTTCCTCCTGCCTTCAATCTTTCCTGGTGTCAGGGTCTTTTCAAATGAGTCAGTTCTTCCTATCAGGTGGCCAAAGTATTGGAGTTTCATCAGCTTCAGCATCAGTCCTTCCAATGAATACTCAGGACTGATCTCCTTTAGAATGGACTGGTTGGATCTCCTTGCTGTCCAAGAGACTCTCAAGAGTCTTGTCCAACACCACAGTTCAAAAGCATCAATTCTTCAGTGCTCAGCTTTCTTTATAGTACAACTCTCACATCCATACATGACTACTGGAAACACCATAGGTTTGACTAGATGGACCTTTGTTGGCAAAGTAATGTCTCTGCTTTTAATACACTGTCTAGTTTGGTCATAAGTTTTCTTGCAAGAAGCAAGCATCTTTTAATTTCATGGCTGCAGTCATCATCTGCAGTAATTTTGGAGCCCCCGAAATTAAGTCTGTGACTGTTTCCACTGTTAAATATTAAAGCCAGGTACCATATCCACATAAGGAAAAAAAAATAAAGTGTCCATATTAATTCTAGAGCTCCTTGGAGGATAGGTTAAGGTCTTTGTTGAGAAGGCCTTACATTTCACCTTTCATATTTGTGACAGGTGTTGATTATATGAGCTCTCTGTAGGTAATATCCTATATGTAAATCTCAGACTTTGCTTTCCAGGTGAACTGATCTAATCTTTTTTAAAATATTGACTATCTTGCTCTGTAATAGTTCAAGATTCGGCATTGCCTATGATACTTTCTTAATCTCAAAGAACTTTTAATCTAGAAAGGGAGAAAGAAAAAAAATGGAACACCTTTTTTCTATAAATTGGGTTTCCCTGGTGGCTCAGGTGGTAAAGAATCCACCTGCAATGCAGGAGACCCTGATTCTATTCCTGGGTCAGGAAGATCTACTGGAGAAAGCATAGGCTACCCACTCCAGTATCCTTGAGCTTCCCTACTGGCTCAGATGGTAAATAATCTGCCCATGATGTGGGAGACATAGGTTTGATCCCTGGGTTGGGAAGATACCCTGGAGAAGGGAAAGGCTACCCACTCCAGTATTCTGGCCTGGAGTATGCCATGGACTGTATAATCCATGGGGTCACAAAGAATCTGACATGACTGAATGACTTTCACTTTCTTTTCACTTCTATAAATTAAAAAAAATTATATGCACTTAATAAATTATTAAAAAGAAACATTTTCATTATAATTGTGCTTTCCTTTGTTATGTTTACTTTAAAGAGCACACAAACTGATTACTCTATGTTTCAAGGCTATTAACTATCAAATAATTTTTCACTCTATAATTAAGAATTTGCTATTTATCCAAGCAACAAAGGCAAAAAGTGTTAAGTAGGCTTAAAACCAAAAAGCTTCTGAACACCAAAACAATCTACAAAATGAAAAGAAAAAAGGTTTCTTGCAAACCATATATCTGATACAGTGTTACTATCCAACATATATAAAGAATTCATACAACTGAATAGCAAAAAAATTAAAAGGTGGGCAGAGGGACTGAAGAGATTTTTTTTCCAGAGGAGACATAGAAAGAGCCAACAGGTGTATTAAAACGTGTTTGACGTCAGCAGCCATCAGGGAATGCAAGTCAAAAGGACAGTGAGATATCATCTCACACCTGTCAGAATGGCTATCGTCCAAAAGACAAGCGATAACAAGTACTGGCAAAGATGTGGAGGAAAGGGAATCCTTGCTCACTGGTGGTAGGAATGTAAATTGGCACAGTCACTATGGAAATTATGCAGGAAATTATGGAAAGTATTCAGGTTCCTCAAAAACTTAAAAATAGAACTACCATAGGATCCAGCAATGCCATTTTTGGGTGTATATTCAAAGGAATTGAAATTAGGATCTGCATTCACATGTTCATTGCAGCATTATTCACAAAAGCCTAGATATGGGGACAGTGTGAGCGTCCACAAATAAATACACACACACACACACACACAAGAATATTATTCAGCCATGAGAATAAAGAAGGAAATCCTACCTTTTGTGCCAAGTTGGATGGAACTTGAGGACATTACGCTAAATAGAGTAAGTCAGACAGACTGCATGTTATCACCTATATGTGGAACCTAAAAAAGCAGAACTCAGAGAAATAGAGAGTGGTAGTTACCAGGGGCTGCATGGTTAATGAAATGGGAGGTGTTGGTCAAAGTGTACAAGCTTCTAGATATAAAATTAAGTTCTGGTGAAAATACAGTGTGGTGATTACAGCCAATAACCCTGTATTATAAGCTTGAAGGATGATGAGAGAATATAACTTAAATGTATGTTCTCACCTCAAAAAAGAAACGGTAATTATGTGACAGGATGGAGGTGTTAGCTAATGCTATAGTGGGAACTGATATATAAATATATCCAATCAACACGATGTACACCTTAACCATATACAATGTTATTTGTTAATTATATTTCAACGTTGAATAAAAGGAGAAGAAAAAATATAATTTGGCATTTATGAAGTTGGTGAAGATATTCACTGTATAAGCCCACTAATTATAGTAAAAAATTAAAATTTTTAACTTTAATATCTGAATATTGAAAGTAGAATAATGAAAAAGAAATTCTATTACAAATGTTTATCTGATAAAATTATGGACAGTTTTCTTATTTCCTTTAAAGAATGGGCAATAATTGTTATTAAATTTCAGAGCAATAACTAATTGAAAATGAGAGAGATAATCAGAGTGGTCACATTACTGAGACTCTAGGTAGTTGCCACATACTTTAATTTCTGTGTTAATTTTGATTTTTTAACTTTTCTAGCTGTACATATTGTATACATATAGAGGTTGTTTCATTTTACAGACTCTAAAATTATTTATAGCTGTGTGCTTTCAGGTAAATATTGACATTGTGGGCAAACATCCCATATAGTAGTCAAATTCTTAACTTGGGGAATTTGAAAAGGAGCTCATAGTCTATCTTAAAAGATTATCTTAAAGAATGTTTTACGATTGTCTGAGAAAAGTTTAAATCGTGAATGATTAACATTTTGGTATTCAATAAGTTAAAAAAATTGATTTTTTTAACTTTGCCCCGGGAGAGCACAGATTTTACTTCTTCCAGTCCACAGTTTCTTTTCCATGTTTGAAAGTGACTAACAGGACAGGTGATGCACTGTACCAGAGTCTGAAGTTTTAAGATCATTTTCAGATATAAAATTCAGGATTTAAACATATTTAAATATTTAATAATTATATTAACAACTCCCAAAGCCATCTATAGATGCAACACTGTCCCCATCAAAATTCCAGTGATGTTCTTCACATTAAAAAAAAAAAAATTCCTAAATTTTGTATGGAAGAACAAAAGATCCAAATAGCCAAAGCAATCATGGGGAAGAAGTCCAAAGCCATATGTGCTACACTTACTGATTTTAAATTATACTACAAACCAATAGCAATAAAAACAGTATGGTGCTGGCATAAAAATAAATACTTAGACCATAGGGATAGAACAGAAAGCATGAATTATACCCCACATATACAGCCAACTGATATTTGTCAAGAAAACCAAGACACCCAATGGGGAAATAATTGTCTCTACAACAAATGGTGTTGAGAAAACTGCATAAATATACACAGAACAACGAAACTGGACCCTTAACTTACCCCACCTAAGAATTACCTTGAAATAGATTGAAGAATTAAACATAATACTTGCTACCATGAAACTCCTAGTTGAAAAATATTAGGAAGAAACCATTAGACTTTGCTCCTGGCAATGAGATGTTTGGATACGACACCCAAACTATGAAAGCAAAAATCAACAAATGTGATTAATGAAACAGGAAAGCTTCTGCACCAAAAAAAAAAAAAATTAGCAAACCATATATTGAATAAGGGTTAATGTCCAAAACACATACAGAGCTATTACAGCTCATTAACAAAGAAACAGAGGAACTCTGTTCAGGAAAAGATATTCAACATCACCAATCATTGGATGAATGCAAATCAAAGCCACAATTACCTCACATCTGTTAGGATGGCTATCACGATAAGACAAGAGATGACAAGTGGTGAGAATGTGGATAAAATATAACATTTATACACTGTTGGTGGGAGTGCAATTGGTTCAGCCACTTTGGAAAACAATAGGGAGATTTCTCAAACAATTAAAAATGGAACTACCACAAGATCCAGTAATTGCACATCTGATAATATATTTAAAGGACATGAAAACAAGCTATCAGAGAGATATATGCACTCCCAGGTTTTATTTCAGCATTAATAGTGTCTGAATGTATATCAAAGAATGAATCCATAAAGATGACATAGTCTATATGTAATGTTATTCAGCTATGAGAAAAATTCCCTGCTATTGGCAACAACATGGATGGAACTTGAGTAAATTGTGCTGTAAGACAGATGATACAGAAGAGATGTCTACAGTATGGTATCACTAATATGTAGGTTATGGAAAAGCCCAACTCATACAAGCAGAATAAAATTATAGTTACTAGAGGATAGGACAGCTATTATTTAAGGGTACAGACTTACAAAGAGGAGTAAATAAAACCTAAAGATCTAATGCATAGCATAGTAAGTATAGACAAAAATCTTGTGTTATAGTCATTAAACTTGCCAAGAAACTCGAAATTAAGTATTCCAACCACTAAAAAGAAATGATTTATGTAATGGTGTGCTAATTATTGCTACAATGGCAATCATATTAAATATGCAAATTTATCAAATTAACATGTTGTACACCTTAAATTTATGCAATGTTACATGTCAAATATATTTCAGCAAAAAAAAAAAAAAATCCTTCTCTCTTTGTAACCTCACTTTGATCCACTCTTGTTTTTACATGGTACCTTTCTTAGTGATGCTACAGAGCCTTCTATCTAGGGCGACATTAGAGTCTCATCTCTAAAGTCTTTTCTCATCATATCTGTGATAGTGGGACACAGATGTGTCCATCTCATTGATGCCTGCTGATAATTTTTCTTTTTTCCTTGACCTTGTGCTTTCAATTCTGCTTATTTACCAAAGGTTGTGTTCTTGTTACTTTATATGTGTAACTGTATATAATGACTTCTCTTTTTTAATGCCTATATGATATTCTTTTATATTTTGATGCCTATGAATTACAAAGTTTATCTCTATCATTTTTCAAGACATTTTGCCACAACTATTTCATCCTTTTGTAAAACAGTAAGCTTTTACATATAGTTTTTATTGGTGGCAAAAGATGGCAGTTTTTTAATTTTCAACAATATTTTTGTTTTGTTTTGTTTATATTGCTATCAAATATAGTGGCCTGCCTAAGTTCAGAATTGTAGTTTACTGAGTTGTTGTTTTGTTTTACTAATTTTTTTTTAATTGCATGATGTTCCTTTTTTTTTTCCATTTATTTTTATTAGTTGGAGGCTAATTACTTTACAATATTGTAGTGGTCTTTGTCATACATTGACATGAATTAGCCATGGATTTACATGTATTCCCCATCCTGATCCCCCCTCCCATAGGTGGATTTGGATACTACTTTCTTTGAAAGATATTGCCTCTCCATTGATTTTAGCTTGGTTAATACAGAATGAGTTAAGCTAAAGTTTATCTCATGAGGAAAAATGGATTATTACATAAATAAAATTAAAAGATTTCAGTATCAAATCTACAATTAATTGGCAGACCTACAATGATAGCTAAATTCAAGTCCTAATGCTTGGACTCTTCAAAGACAAGTAATTTAACTGTTCCATATTTCACTTTACTATTCTATAAAACAGAAATAGTGTATTTTTTACCCAGTTATTGAATTATTGTAATCACTTTGCAGATTCAGTAAATTTCCTCCCACACACCGAAAATTTGGTTTCAGTGTTAAAACTGATCTGATCAGATCATGGCACAGACATAGCAGCAGAGTATGAAAACCATTGTTATTCATAGAATGAATCTGTGGAAAACAGACAAGCTCCCCAGGATGTTCAAGAAGGGATGAGAGAGTAGAAAAGGGAAACTGGTTTGGGGTTTTTGTTCAGGATGGAGCTGAGGTGAAGTTTTCCACATTTGGCTGAACTTGCCACCAGAGACCAAGGAAGGGGCACCCTGGTTTTCTTATCAACTTGCACAGATGTGGTGCAGAAGGGGAAGAGAGAAGAATGAAATGTAAAGGTGTTTGCAGTAGAATATCAAAACATGGAGTCAAAATCTTTATTATAGTAAGGATTATGTGAGTCAATATTTGCAATATTTGCTAAATGCTTAGGTAGTGATTTTATTGTTATTATTATTCCAGTAAATACAAAATTCATTATCTCATTACTTGACCAGACTGTCAGGGAAGAAATTTATAGTTTCAGTGCATCTCAAACGTGTGTGCTCTAGCTAAATTGCTATTAAAAAATAACTAACAAGGAAACCATACTTTGGTTCCTTTATCTTTACTCTTCATGGTTTCTTCCAGCACCTTCTTTGGAGCCATCCAAATAAAAACATCCTCCAACTTATGACCAGGTTAACACACATACGGCCTAAGCCCATGGACAGTAGCTATAATGACAACTTAGTATACAGAGCTAGCAGGAGTTAAACAACAGACATTTGAAATGCTTGGAAGAGTATTATTTGCATTTTGCATTAAATCAGACCAATTCTCCTTTCTACCTACTGTATTGATTTGAATGAATGAGGAAGGTAAGTGAACTGCATATTTCATGGTTTTAACTCATGAGCTCTGTAAGTGTGCCCTGTATCCTTGCTTCCTAGAGGTACCTAGCAGCATACAGTCAGTGGCAAGCCTAGAATTTATTATCAAGTTTGTCCTTAATGTCTCAGAGATTTCATTCCCTAGTGATTAATGCCTATTATTTTTTACTTTTTCAGCAAAGAAGTGAGATGATTACCACAACTCATACAGTTTATTTTCAAAAAATTGATTCATCTCCTATTTTCATCTCAAACTGGTCCAATATGATTTATCCCCTTCTGCTTCCTGGAAGTGCTCTAGTCTATCACTCCCAGTGTTTATACTGCCAAGTATGCAGCGGTCACTTGACCATCCCCATATAACTCCACCACTCAGCGCCAAGAAACATATCTTTATTTCCATCATTGTGTGGGAATGAGAGGTACCTTTCTTCTCTGGCCTATTTTTCTACCACTATTCAGTCTGCATAAGTCTTCACCCTCTATTCTGCTTATGAATGCCTGACCCCAGCACTTTCTTTTCTTTTCTAGTTTTTCTTCTAAACAATCTCATCCATTCTATTGTTTAAGTTTCATCTCCATTCGAATTCATTCAAATATGAAAGTTGGGTCATAAATTTATGATGATGAAAGTACTAGTACATAAATATTCCCTTATATTTGGGGTACTCATTTAGTTGTGGCATGCTGAATTTTTAAATGATTAGGGTTATTTTGATTGCAACTCTTGATGGATTAGCTTTAATTATAAAGTAAGTTTTCTTCTAACCTAAATACTGTGAGTATAGCACATTTACATAATTTAAGCATACCTTTGATTTTGGAGATGTGTCCAGTGACATATTGTTTTACAGCTGTTTAAAGCAATCTCAATTTTATTGAGAAAATAACTAATGTCATCAGTAAAAAGCAATGCTTTCCCTATTAAAATAGAATTGAAACATTTTTAAAATATCTGGTTTTTTTCTCTTTAGTACCATTTTACAGTCAGGAAAACTGCAGAGGCTTCAGGGAGTGCTTGTGACATAATTAAATTTATGCCATATTAAAGTATAGCCTGATTAGTGCAATTGAATAAAATGAGATTATTAATTACAGATGGAATTTTGTTCTACAAATTTCATAAAAAATTAAGCAGCATCTTTCTGTTATTATTACTGTGCTTACCACATGTCATCAGGTCCTTATTTAGGAATACTAATTTTGTTAATATCACTTTAATGAGCTCTCCCATGCAAATTAGAATATCTGATTTTCATTATCTTTCACCAATATTGAGAAGGGTTTTTATAATATTTGATACTGTAACAAAGTTTAGAAAATTTAGAGATATTTAGAATTACTGAAATCATTTTCTTTATCATAAAAAAATCAGAAATACATTTTGCTTTGAACTCTAGTTAGGATTAACATGTAAATCCTGGTTTGATACAAAAAAAATGAAACAAGAAATTCCTAGATGGTTTTACAGTTTATTTGAACAATGTAAAAGGACTCTATTTGTTTTATATGGAACACCATATCCTAAGTGCTTAGTTTGCTCCCTTCTCTGCTTGTTTTTACTGCTCTTAACCTTTGCTAATGTCCCCCCACCCCCACCCCATAACAGGATAAAAACATTGTGATGTGCTATTAAATAAATCACACATTTAACAATGAAATACAAATCAACAGAACCCCCTTATGTAAAACACGCCTAAAGACTAATTAATGTCCACTGAAAATGCTTACTGTGCAAAGAGAAGGAAAGTGTCCTGAGGTGTGCTAAATGATGACTTTATCAGCCTATCCTAGTTGGAGGTCTTTAGCTTCTGGGATTCTCTGTTTCCATGTTTGCCTAATGGCCATTCATAATCAGAGTGTTCTTAATCACACACAATTAATAATGAAGTAACTCTAGCTAGAAGAGAAAGCTCTCAGTTTGGGAAGATTTTAACTCAGTCTTCTCTTTCAAGATAAGTTCTCCTTCTTAAATCCTAAAGAGTTTATTTAGCATTACATAGACCTTTTTTAGGGCTTGACTCATAAATGCTGCCTCACTTCCAAGCTGTTACCTTTAACAACCTTCCTTTCTTTTCTGGTTCTCAGGCTGCTCAAGATTCTTCTATATACTTATTCACCTGCACTTTTGCATAATTGAAAGATTTAGTTTAGATGGCTGTTTCTCCAATGAGCAGTAAATTGGTTCAAAAAGAAAAACAGAAACAAAACCAAAAACCCAGCGCCTTCTGGACAGCTGTGTAGAAGCACAAAAAAAGAATTTATTAAGCTTTTACTGTTAATATGATAACTACTGCTCCATCTATTTTTGCATAAATTTTGTTCTGTAGTACTTCTGTGAATAATAGTTTCATTTATTTCCCACAATAAAAGATATTTTAGTCAACATGATCATGAAGATGAAAAATAAATATATAACACATCTGCTTTCATTATACTATCATTTTTGCAATTCGATGATACTGAAATAATTGGAGGAAGCAGGTGTAACTGTAGAGGTAATAATACTGAATTTTTACTCTGTGCTGATTTGAGCTTTTCGAAAGGGTCATTAAAAATGTCCATATGCTCCTACCATTTGTTTTGCAAAACCTGGCACTAATGACAATTAGGTGCAACCACAAATCAACATAAAAATAAGAGATAAACAACAGGATGAAATGTAAATTTTCCTTAACTAAAAATAAGTTAAAGCAATCATTCTCCTTGCTAGCTCTCCAGATGAAATTGTCAACCCACAGTGTGATCCGAGGTTAAGGAAAGCAGTTTAGAATATTGTTTCTGTTAATAACTATCAATAACTAAAAGGATAAATTTTGGAATCCTATTGAACTTGGTTCAAACCCTGCCCTCTGTCTATAGCTATCCCACTTTAGGAATATTACCTAGTTAAGTGAGGCTGTGGTTCTATATTTGCCAAAACTGAGAAAAAAAAGTAGGCATTTCAAAATATGTTTCTGTAGACTAAATGAGACAATGCACATAATCTTAAATACACTGGGGGCCTATTGCACAGTAATTATTCAATTAACAGCACACAGAAATTCTTTGACTCACATTAAAAATCACCATTATTTTGTGGCATGCATGAACAACAAATGTGGCTTCCTCACTGACCTAGGAATACGTTGGTCTTTTTTTTCCCTCATAGCATCGCCTTTTCCTTAACTTGTTTTCTGTATTAGAGTTAACCTTTCTTCTTTGTCTACTAGGACTCTACTTCTATTCATTTGTTAAAATTTTCACTTCCCTTGTATTCTTTCCTTATTTTTCTAATAAATGCTTGATTCTCTGAATCAGCATATTTACTTACTTCTACATAATCTATATTCCTTTTATTTTAGCTCATTCATGCCTTGTTTTTTCTTTTACTTTTTCCTCCTTCACAATATTACAAAAAACTAAGAAGTCATGCTCTATGATTCTTTAATAATCACACTTATCATAGGATTATGGAATATCTAAACATATCACAATAAATAATAAGCTTATGTCTGTGAGACTGCGCCATGACAGGCAGCCTAGATTAGGAGTAGGCCTGGTTTTCCAGGGTGACATGATTATCAGGCCACCTGGAGCCAGCCAATCAATATGCGCCCAGTAAGGAAAAGGGAACCTATCAGGGGAAAGCTGAAAAGCTCACGAAGGTTTGAGCCAATAAGATTACTTTGCAAACATGTAACCAATCCGCTTAAGCCAGCTACCAACTGCTTATGCACACCTTATAAATTGGGCAACAGGTCGGGCTCAGTGCTCTCTGACCCCGTACCACTGTGTTGGACGCGCGGCAGGAGCCCTGACTCGAGTCAGCAATAAACTTCCCTTTTTTTGCGAGTTGCATTGTCTTGGAAGCCTTCTCTCTTCCCGCTCAGGGATTCGGACATCAGGCATAACATTTGGGAGCTCGTCCAGGATCCCTTGACCGGGGAAGGAGAACACTTTCAGGACAGAGGGGAAGGATAAATAATAGCACCAGTGCTCAGGCAGTTCAGGGAAGTCCAGTGTAAAATCCGAGGCCCTGCTGAGAAGCAGGGAGGTATCTGGCACAGGAGAAAGCTTTCTATAAAGGGGGAACGGATTGGACGTTCCAGCTGGCACAAGACCGAGGCCAGCGAGCGCGCTGGAAGGCTGCCAGCTCTGCGGGAGGGGGAGTTCCTCTCCTGATCCCGAATCTGGTGAACAGCGGACGCCATTCGGTAAGGTGAATCTGCTACCGGGAGGCAAGAGAATTCAGGGGGCCCGAAAACCCAGCGCTGTGTCGTCGGCCGACGTTTGTTTGTCCGTGTGTTTGTTTTCGGCTCTCCGTGTTTGTGTGTGTGCCAGCATTGTCTCTGGTCTCCTTCTCTTCCTTCTCCCCTTCTTCTCTGATCTGCCCTCAACTCCTTCCCTTTTCGGGAGTTTCAGTGAACAGGCGAACAGTTGTGGGGGCAATTGAGGAGTCCCGGCCAGGGCTACACTCTGGCGGACTCTGAAGGCCCTACAATAAGTGAGTCTCAGTAACGGGAGCCCAATCGGGTGAAACTCTCCTTTAACATCCCTAACTGAGGACGTGGCCTAAAATTCTTTGTGTGGGCACGGGTCAGGCACTTAAAGGCCATTAGGGCGCCTGTCACTTGAAGACTCCCATGAGAGGATAAGGGGGCCACGGAACGGGATAGAAACCTCTAGGGTGCCTGCCCCCAGCAAGAAAACTTCCGTGCAATGACGCAGGCACATAAACAGTTCCAAAAGCATACCATAAGTCCAACCTCTTGGCCGCCACCACTCCCCGTAGGATTTTTTGGTGGTCGTTCTCAGTGACTTCTCTCTCTCTCTCCCCTACCATTTATTCTTTGATCATGGGTCAGGGGGAATCTACCCCACTTTCTCTCATGACTGACCATTTTTCAGATGTCAGGGCCAGGGCCCATAACTTGTCTTTACTAGTCAAGAAAAGTAAATTAATAAACTTTTGCTCTGCAGAGTGGCCCACCTTCCGGGTTGGATGGCCTCCGGAAGGCACCTTTCAACCGTCCATCATACAGGCTGTGAAGGAGAAGATTATGGCTCCTGATCCCTGGGGCCATCCGGATCAGGTCCCCCATGTCATGGTCTGGCAAGATCTAGTGGAAAATCCGCCTAAGTGGTTAAAACCTTTCATTTACAAACTTCCTAGTTCTTCCAATTCACAGGTCCTGGTGATGGAGACCCCCCTGGAAGAAACCAGAAAGAAAGAGGACCCAAAACCAGTTCTTCAGGAATCATCTTATCCAAACCTGATAGATCTAGAAACGGAGATAAGGCCTCCGCCATATGCGCCGCCCTTGCAATTCTCTCCGAGGAGAGAAGCTCCCACGGGTGAACCGAGAGGATTAAGAGGGCCAACGGGAACCGACCGTGAGGGGGGGCCAGCATTGGGGACCCGAGGGAGAACTAGGGGTGATAGGGGTGGACAAGACTCTGGGGACCCAGAATTACCTTCATCTACTGTTCAGGCGCTCCCCGTCCGAGTGGGACCAGCTAGCCCGAACGGAGAGCGAACCTATCAGTACTGGCCCTTTTCCATGAGCGACCTGTATAATTGGAAAACCCAGAACCCTCCTTTCTCAGAGAAACCCCAAGGCCTCATTGACCTCTTAGATTCCATTTTGTTCACTCACAACCCCACCTGGGATGATTGTCAGCAGCTGTTGCAGGTGCTCTTCACCACAGAAGAATGGGAGCGAATTCTGGCAGAGGCACGGAAACGGGTCCCGGGGGTCGACGGGAGACCAACCGCCCAGCCTCATCTCATGGACGAGGGGTTTCCTCTGTTGTGGCCTAACTGGGATTTTGAGCGAGTGGAAGGTAGGGAGCGTCTCCGAGTGTACCGGCAGACTCTAATGGCTGGCCTGCGGGCCGCAGCTAGGAAGCCGACAAATTTGGCAAAGGTAAATTTAGTAAGGCAAGAGCCCACTGAGAGCCCATCAGCCTTCCTAGAGAGGCTGATGGAAGCTTTCAGGCAATATACACCTATGGACCCCCAGACTGAGGAGTCACGCGCTGCAGTTCTGTTAGTGTTTGTAAATCTGGCAGCCCCAGATATTAGGAGGAAATTACAAAAGATAGAGGGGTTGGGAGAACAGACAATACAAGATTTACTGAAAGCAGCTGAAAAGGTATTTAATAATAGAGAGACCCCAGAAGAAAGGGAGGAGCGAATTCGACGGGAGGAAAGGGAATTAGCTGAGAAGATCAGGAAGGAAGATAGGGAACATAGGGCGAAGGAAAACCGGAAGAACCAGAGGGAGCTAGCCCAGATTCTTTTTGCATGGATGAAGGCCGGAACAGAATTGAGGGAACCTCGAAACCCCCGGACGGGAGAAAAAGAGAGACCAAAAAGGCAGGCCCTAAAGAAAGATCAGTGCGCTTACTGCAAAGAACGGGGGCACTGGAAAAACGAGTGCCCTAAGAGGGACCTGAAAAGAGGAACAACCCAGAGAGAGAGAATCTCCCCTGGAACTCGAGTTCTATATGTGGGGGAAGACAGTGACTAGGGGAGTCAAGACTCGGCACCCCTCCCCGAGTCCTGGGTAACCATACATGTGGAGGGGAAACCCGTTGGCTTCATGGTAGATACTGGCACCCAACACTCTGTTTTAAACCAAAAACTGGGACCAATGTCTAAGAAAACCAGCTTGGTGCAGGGAGCCATGGGGACAAAAAAGATACTGTTGGACCACAGAACGGAAAGTAAATCTGGGGACCCACCAGGTGTCCCATTCATTTTTGGTGATACCAGAATGCCCAGCCCCTCTACTTGGAAGAGACTTGTTGACTAAAGTTAATGCTTAGATCCATTTTGACCCTGGGGGAATGTCAGTCACGGATGGACTTGGACAGCCGATACATGTCTTATCCCTAGCTTTAAGAGATGAATACAGACTTTTTGCGCCTAAGCCCTCAGAGGTTATAGCACCAGATGTACAACCGTGGGTCCATAAATACCCATTGGCCTGGGCAGAAACAGCAGGAATGGGACTGGCCAAACAGAGACATCCTGTCGTCATCGAGCTAAAGGCCTAGGCAATTCCTGTGAGGGTGAGACAGTACCCTATGAGCCAGGAAGCTCGGTGGGGGATCACTCCCCACATTTGACGGCTCATGGATGCCGGAATTCTCAAGCGGTGCCAATCCCCTTGGAACACCCCCTTACTGCCGGTGATGAAGCCAGGGGGGACAGATTACAGACCTGTCCAAGACCTGCGAGAAGTCAACAAACGGGTGAGTGACATACACCCTACTGTCCCTAACCCGTATACCCTCCTGAGCAGTTTACTGCCTGAGTACACTTGGTACACTGTGTTGGACTTGAAAGATGCTTTTTTCAGCCTACCCCTGGCAGCCCAGAGCCAGGAGATATTTGCCTTTGAGTGGCCTGAGGGGGAAGGCCAACCAGTAGTACAATTAACTTTGACCCGCCTCCCACAGGGGTTCAAGAACTCCCCTACCTTGTTTAATGAGGCTTTGAGTGAGGACCTCTATGAATATCGGACTCGCCACCCAGAGGTCATCCTGCTGCAATATGTGGATGACCTTATGTTGGCTGGAACCACAGAGGAGGCATGCAGCCGTGCCACCGGTGACCTCTTAGAGACTCTAGGCACCTTGGGGTATCGCGCTAGCGCAAAGAAGGCGCAAATAGCCCGGCAAGAGGTCACCTATTTGGGGTATAAGATCAGGCAGGGGCAAAGGTGGCTAACTCAGGCCATGAAGGAAACAATATTGCAGATACCAGAGCCCAAGACCCCCCACCAGGTGAGAGAGTTTCTGGGGACTGTTGGATATTGCAGACTGTGGATCAAGGGGTTTGCTGAGAAGGCCCGGCCCTTGTATGAGGGAAGTAAAGAGACCCCAAACTGGACTTGGACTGAGCCAATGAAACAGGCTTTCCAGACACTCAGACGGGCCCTACTAGAAGCCCCAGCCCTTGCCCTCCCTAACCCAAATAAGCCATTCCAGCTGTTCGTAGATGAAAAGCAAGGAATAGGAAAGGGGGTCTTGACTCAACAATGGGGACCATGGAAGCGGCCGGTGGCATACCTTTCAAAGTGATTAGACCCGGTGGCTGCTGGGTGGCCCCCTTGCCTTCGCATCATTGCAGCCACTGCCCTCCTTGTCCGCGACGCCAACAAGTTGACGTATGGACAGCAACTCTGGGTTTACACCCCCCACGCCATCGAAGGGGTTTTAAAGCAGCCACCGGGTAAGTGGATCTCCAATGCCCGTTTGACACATTACCAGGCCTTGCTGCTTGATGCCCCACGGGTGCGTTTTCAGACCCCTTGCTTCCTGAATCCAGCCACGCTCCTACCTAACCCAGAGAAAGACCGCCCTCTCCATGATTGCAGTGAGATACCAGCTGAGGCCCTGGCGGCTCGAAAAGACTTAACTGATGTACCGCTAAACAACAGTGAGCTAGTATGGTTCACCGATGGGAGCAGCTATGTAAAAGATGGACAAAGGAAGGCGGGAGCCACCATAGTTGATGATTCAGGACAGATGATATGGGCTGAGACACTTCCCCCAAACACTTCTGCGCAAAAAGCAGAGTTGATTGCCCAATACAGGCTCTGGAGCAAGCCAAAGGGAAGAGAGTCACCATTTTTACTGACAGCCAATATGCTTTCAGCACTGTCCATATTCAAGGTCCAATATACAAAGAAAGGGGATTTCGGACAGCTGAGGGAAAGGAGGTCAAAAATTTGCCCGAGATTCGCAGGCTCCTGAAAGCTGTCCAACTGCCCCGGGCAGTAGCAATAGTACATGTCCCCAGTCACCAGAAAGGAGAAGACCCTAAGGCACGGGGCAATCGTGCCGCTGATGTGGCTGCTCGAGAAGCAGCTAGCCGGGGCTACACCGCCCCCATATTAGCCGTGGGACTTCCACCTCCTGGTATGGGGACTCTGCCACCTGTTCCCAAATATTCCCTCCCTGATCTCGTCTGGATCAACGAGGATACCACCCTCCAGAAGGATGACAGAGATGGATGGTACCGAGATCAAAACAACAACCTGATATTGCCTGCCATCCTGGGTCGTCACCTGTGTGAACACCTGCACACAACTACACACTTGGGACAGAAAAAGACCTTGACACTTCTCCAGACGGCCTGCCTGAGGTTCCCTCGACAAAATGCAACTGTACGAGAGATAATCCAGGCTTGCAAAGCGTGCCAGCTGATGAGGACAGAGAGAAAGCAGCACACGGGGACGAGGTACCGAGGGGAAGAGCCAGGCCAACACTGGGAGATAGATTTCACTGAGGTAAGGCCAGGCAAGTACGGGTATCGCTATCTGTTGGTTCTGGTAGATACCTTCTTGGGGTGGGTAGAAGCCTTCCCCACTAAGGGAGAGACAGCAATAGTGGTTGCTAAAAAGATCTTAGAGGAGATAGTGCCTAGGTATGGGCTGCCAGTGACTATGGGCTCTGATAACGGACCTGCCTTTGTGAGCCAGATTGTACAAGGGCTGGCCCGAGCTCTGGGGACAAAATGGAAGTTACATTGTGAATATAATCCCCAGAGCTCAGGACAGGTTGGGAGAATGAATCGGACCCTAAAAGAAACTTTGACAAAGTTGGCAATAGAGACTGGTGGGGACTGGGTGACCCTCCTTCCCTTCGCACTCTTTCGGGCGTGTAATACCCCTTATAAGTTGAATCTTACCCCTTTTGAGATTCTGTATGGAAGACCCCCTCCTGTGTGTCCTATTTTTGAGGGAAAATGCCTACCACCCCCTACTTTGGGACAATTCCAGCAAACTCTGATGGCATTAAGTAAGGTGCATAACCATGTTTGGAAATTGATTCGAGAGATACACGAGGGTCAAAGTAAGGGGGCCATCCCCTCACATAATATTGGCCCAGGTGATTGGGTTTGGATAAAACGGCACCAATCTAAAGTACTAGAACCTAGATGGAAAGGCCCTTATGTTGTTCTCCTTACCACTCCTACCGCTGTTAAGGTCGATAGGATTGGACCCTGGGTTCACTGCAATCACGTGCGGCAAGCCACTCTGGAAGAACAGGAAAAAGCGCGAGCACAATGGAAGGCGAGTCCTCACCCATCAAATCCTTTGAAACTGAAACTTGTTCGACGGGAGGCCTCCTAATTCTCCTGCTGATGGCAGCTCTCATCGACCCAGGAGCCACCAGCCACAACCCCCATCATCCGGTTAACATGACTTGGGTGCTCTACAACCCTGAGACTGGAGGACTACTTAATTCGAGTTCCAACGTAGCCCCCAAAGGGACATGGTGGCCTGAATTGACCTTTGATTTATGCGTCCTGGCAGCCGACATTAACGGCTTCCACGGTCCCAGTTAACTGAGTGACTTCATCGGGAGCCCTCAGTTTGAAACCCTCGGCCTTTTTGACTGGGCCTTCCAGGGAGGCACACCATGCACAAAACCAACACCCGTATATGTCTGCCCGGGGGGAGGAAGGGATCAGAACCAAATCGCAAAATGTGGGGGAGTTGATTCTTTTTATTGCGCCACTTGGGGATGTGAAACTACAGGAACGGCCCATTGGCTCACCGATCCCGTCAAAGACCTCATTCAGGTAAAATTACCCCAAGACTTCCCACCATGGAAGAGGTTGTCGTCTAAACCTGGACAATGTTTTCCATTACAGATTAAGTTCACTGATGAGGGAAAAAGGTTTACCAGGTGTGATGAAGGCAGAGCCTGGGGCCTACGTCTTTATCAGACTGGACTCGATAGTGGATTCCGGTTTGAGCTCAAATTACAGCTGGGACCACTCCATTTGGCCCCCAAGGTAGCTTTGGGACCAAACCAGGTGACAGCCCCAAAACCTTCTTCCCAGAGGACAACCCCAAAACCTCCCTCCCAGAACCAAAGTCAGGATACTGGATCTACTCCACACCCCATAGCTCCCCCCATAGTTGACATGTCCCCACCTACAGACCCCCTTATAAAAATGATCTCCTCAGCTTACCTTACCCTTAATGCCTCTCATCCGGACTTAACAAATGGTTGTTGGCTCTGCTATAATATTAGGCCTCCTTATTATGAGGCAGTTGCTTTTTCTTCAGGATTCAATATGACAGCCGATGTCTCAGCCTGTAGATGGCAGCAACAACCTGGTACGGGCCGCCTGACAGTAAGCTCCATTACGGGTATAGGCACCTGCGTAGGAGCTATCCCTGAGACTTATCAACACCTATGTAATCACACAGTCTCTATGACTAACCTCACTAATTCCACTCACCAGTGGATCATCCCACCAGAAAATGGGTGGTGGGCTTGCTCCACCAGACTAACTCCGTGTGCCCATCAGGCAGCACTAAAAACCTCCCAAGATTTCTGTGTCCTAGTCCATCTAATCCCCCGGCTGAACTATTACTCAGAAGAAGGCCTGCAGCCAAAGTTAGAGACACCAGGTCAGTATAGGGTAAAAAGAGAACCCGTCACTGCCCTAACTTTAACTGTCCTGTTGGGATTGGGGGCTGTAGGAACTGGAAGTGGAATTGCAGCCTTAACGCTCCAAGATAAACAGTATAACCAGCTAAGGGCTGCAATAGATGAAGATATTGAACAACTAGAAAAATCCATTTCCCACCTCTAAGAATCCTTAAGTTCTCTGGCTGAGGTAGTGTTACAAAATAGAAGGGGTTTAGATCTGCTGTTCTTACAACAAGGGGGACTATGTGCAGCCCTAGGAGAAGAATGCTGTTTTTATATTGACCATTCAGGAGTAGTACAAAAATCTCTTCAAAAAGTTAGAGAAGGCCTAAGCAGGCGAAAATAAGAAACAGAAAATGAACAATCATGGTTTGAGTCTTGGTTTCAATGCTCCCCCTGGCTGACCACCTTAGTTTCCACCCTCCTGGGTCCACTTATAGTACTGTTATTGGCACTAACGATTGGCCCTTGCATTTTAAACCGGTTAAGGTCTTTTATTAAAGAACATCTAAATACCATTCAGGTTATGGTATTGAGGCAACAATATCAGATGGTAGCCCAGGATGAAGAGAAAGATTCCTCTACAGAAACAACAAGACAGGGGGGAATGTGAGGCTGCGCCATGACAGGCTGCCTAGATTAGGAGTAGGCCTGGTTTTCCAGGGTGACATGATTATCAGGCCACCTGGAGCCAGCCAATCAATATGCGCCCAGTAAGGAAAAGGGAACCTATCAGGGGAAAGCTGAAAAGCTCACGAAGGTTTGAGCCAATAAGATTACTTTGCAAACATGTAACCAATCCGCTTAAGCCAGCTACCAACTGCTTATGCACACCTTATAAATTGGGCAACAGGTCGGGCTCAGTGCTCTCTGACCCCGTACCACTGTGTTGGACGCGCGGCAGGAGCCCTGACTCGAGTCAGCAATAAACTTCCCTTTTTTTGCAAGTTGCATTGTCTTGGAAGCCTTCTCTCTTCCCGCTCAGGGATTCGGACATTGGGCATAACAATGTCCATTAATCCTCAATCATTAAACCTTGGGAAAATAATCTAATGAAAAGAAACTTTCAGCTTGTTACAGGACAAAAATGTGTAGTATACTAAAGATTACCAAACTGATAGTCTATTATTTTTGAAATAAATTGAATGTGATTTAGCAATATCTAAAAAAGAGAAAATTAAAATATGTAAAACAATTTGCACAGTAATTAAATTTATAATTGTTTTTAGAAATGCAGATATGAAAGGACATAAGATTCAGGGAGGAAGGTTAGACAACATATTCTAAATTACAGTGTGTGCAAGCTCAGTCATATCTGACTCTTTTGGACCCCATGGACTGTAGCCCACCAGGATCCTCTGTCCATGGAATTTTCCAAGCAAGAATAGTGGAGTGGGTTGCCATTTCCATCTCCAGGAGATCTTCCCGACTCAGGGATCCAACCCATGTCTCTTGGGTCTCCTGCATTGGCGGGTGGATTCTTTACCTGAGGCACCTGCGAAGCCCATTCTAAATCACAATTAACTGGAATTTACAAAGTATGTGGAATCTTCTCTACCAAACCATATACAACTGGCAGAAAATCACCACAGGCAAGAATCTAGAGATATTAATACTTTTTTGGTATAAATCAAGGTTGAATCCTTTTTGGAGACTTCTGTAATTAGCATTGTTGTTCAGACATGACATTATTTAAATACTTCAAACACTTCTAAAAGAAACATGCTCATCCATTGGATCACATTTTTCACTCTGCCCATTTTTAACAAACCAAGTCACTGTGCACATTTACATTACCTGCCTGGATCTTTAAAGTATTTGAATATAATTAACGTCGTGAATTTCCCTAGTGGCTCAAATGGTAACGCGTCTGCCTACAATGAGGGAGACCCGGGTTCGATCCCTGGGTCGGGAAGATCCCATGGAGAAGGAAATGGCAACCCACTCCAGTACTCTTGCTTGGAAAATCCCATGGACAGAGAAGCCTGGGGGCTACAGTCCACAGGGTTGCAAAGAGTCAGACACGACTGAGCAACTTCCCTTCACTTCAATGTTATGAATATAGCATTTTTCATTGATGTACAGTTGACTGACATTATTTGTTTCAAGTATAGAACATAATGATTCAATATTTTTATAGACTATACTCCATTTAAAACTAATTTAAAATATTGGCTGTATTTCCCTGTGCTATACAATATCTCCTTGGTGCTTATCTATTTTATACTGATAGATTGTACCTTTCAGTACCAAACCTCTATCTTCCCTCTCCCTCATCTTCCCTCTCCCCACTGGGATCCCTTAAGTTTGCTTTCTATATCTGTGAGTCTGATTCTGTTTTGTTATGTACATTTCTTTCTTTCTTTATTTTTTTAGATTTCACACATAAGTGATAATATTTTCTGTCTTACTTATTTCATTAGGCATAATACAAACAAGTGGGACTACATCAAACAAAACTGCTTCTATACAGCAAAGGAAACCATCAACAAAATGAAAGGCAACCTACTAAATAGCAGAAAATATTTGTAAATCATATATCTGATATAGGGTTACTCTGCAAAATAAATAAAGTACTCATACAACTCAGGTGCAAGAACAAAAGAACAAAAACATCTGAATAGACATTTTCCACAGAAGAAGTACAGAGGACCAAGAGGTATGTGAAAGGGTAATCAGTATCGCTAACTGACAATGTATTAAAAAGCAGAGACATCACTTTGCTGACAAAGGTCCTCATAGTCAAAGTTGTGGTTTTTCCAGCTGTCATGTACAGACTTGAGAGTTGAACCGTAAAGAAAGCTGAGCGCTGAAAAACTGATGCTCTTGAATTGTGGTGCTGGAGAAGACTCTTGAGAGTCTCTTGGACAGAAAGGAGATCAGAACACTCAATCCTAAAGGAAATCAACCCTGAATATTCACTGGAAGAACTGATGCTAAAATTGAAGTTCCAATACTTTGGCTACCTGATGCACAGAGCCGACTCATTGGAAAAGACTCTGAGACTGGGAAAGATTGAGGGCAGGAGGAGAAGTGGACGACAGAGGATGAGATGGTTGGATGGCATCACTGACTCAATGGACATGAGTTTGAGCAAGCTCTGGAAGATAGTGAAGGATAGGGAAGCCTGACGCACTGCAGTCCATGGGGTCACAAAGAGTCAGACAGGACTTAGCAACTGAACAACAACAAATTATCAGGGAAATACAATTCAGAACCACAATAAGGTATCATCTCATCTGTTAGAAAGACAAGAAAGAACAGAGGTTTCTAGGATATAGTGAAAAGGGAGTCTTTGTATAGTGTTGGGAATGTAAATTGGTCCAGCCATGGTAGGAAACAGTATGGAGGTTCTTCAAAAATTAAAAAGGGATGTATGATATGATCCACCAATTCCATTTCTGGATATTTATCCAAAGAAAATGAGAACACTAACTTGAAAAGAGATAAGTGCCCTCATATTCATTGCAGTTTTCTATAATAGCCAAGATATAGAAATAACCTCAATGGTCACCAAGGCATAAATCAATAAAATGATGTGGTATGTGTGTACAATGGAATACTATTTGGCCAGAGAAGAAAAGGTTATCTTGTCGTTTGGGACAGGGATGAAATTCAAGGGCATTATGCTACATGATGAAACTTGAGGGCATTATGCGGAGTGAAATAAGTCAGAGAAAGAAAGGTAAATACTGTATGATCTAACATGCAAAATATAAAAAGCAAACAAAAATGAACTCATAGATATAAGCACAAATTGGTGGTTGCCAGAGGTGAAGGGTGGCATTGACAAAGTTAGTTTAGGGCATTAAAAGACAAAAACTTCCAGCTATAAAGGAAATAATAATTTCATAATAAAAGTCATTCATGGGAATGATTACCTATGCACAATGACTGTTGCTAATAATACTGTTTTGCACTTTTCAAAGTGGCTAAAAGAGTGAATCTTAAAATTTCTCATTACAAAAAATATATATAACTCTATTTGATGATGGATATTAACTGGAGTTATTGTAGTGATCAATTTTGGCAGTATATACAAACACTGAACTATTATGCTATATACTTGAAACTGATATATTGAACTTGAACTCATTATATATATAATGAGGTCACTTATACCTCATTTTAAGAAGAAAAAATACCTTCTCAAGCAACATGGTCCAAAGGCAAATAGGAGTGTCAGGAAAAAATACCAAATTAAATAAGATAACCAATGAATTAAATGTTCAATTAAGTATTCTGTGGTGGGCTGAAGATTGATCACTGTATTTTTATTTGCAAACATTTTGTATACTGTATTTATATACATATAATGTTTATACACAGGCATTTTGTATAAACTGTTTTATTTTTATTTTGCATTGCTTATATGTATATTATGGTTAGTTATTTCATAATAAGAACAAAAACAAAAAAATGAGGTTGACATGGACAAATAATGGCAGTTGATTATCTTCTCAATGCTGAGTGACAATAACAAGGGACTTCACTTAGTTCATGCTATACAGATCTCTTTGGGGTAATTGGAAAGTTATTATTTGGGTCATTGTATATTAATTTTCAAATTAAATTTCCTGAGAAAATTGCTTTCGCAAAGTATTCAACTATAGAATATAAAAATATATTTTTATGTATAGGCATTTAACTTATTTTTAATAATAACATAAAATTTTTCATTTTACTTAGATTCATTTCCAAAGTTACTGCTCTCATTAGGGGGAAGGAAAATGGTAGCTTTTAAAAGCATGTCAAACTACATTAATTTTAGTCTGGAACATTTAGCCCCAAGTGTAAATGTGCGTTGTATTAAACTGACATACAGGAAGATAAAAGTGCTTTTTAAAAAATGTAAAATCAAGTCATATTTAGGTTATAAAGGCTTAGGTTTAGGGAGGATAATGCCAGAGAAGCGAAGTTTATAGAACTGCATGTGTTTTTTTTTTTTTTAAATACCTGACTTATTCTATAACACTAATGTTTTACTCTTTCTAGAACAGAGTATTATAAATCAAGAATCTACAAAATGCTTATAGGCCATTTCTTTTTTAACACTTCTCTGTAGTAAAAAAATGTTAACTCTCACAAGGAATCACCAAGTCAGATTTTTTTTATTCTTAATCACTGACACACAGCTATCTTTAAACACAGATGTAAATACACTATTTCTTCCACATTTCCATTGGATAATATTTGACCTTCTGAAAATAGGTTATGAATACCTTAAAGAAACTTGCAGACACGTTTCAAATACTACAGTATTTTAATGTATAATTTTAACTACTAATAAAAATATTTTTGCACAAGATTGTATTTTTATTAAGTTGACACTATCATTTTTTCTTTCCTTGGAAGTAACTTGGAAGTAATATATATACTTTATATTTACATAAATATTATTTAAGTTTTTGTTTCCTTATGAAGCATGCTCACTTGCTTGTTCTAATATTGGAGTTTCTCAATTGCCTCTTACATTCTATAGTGAAGCAAATGGTTTTGTAAATAAATGCACAGTATTGTATGAAAATAGATTTATGTCTTTTAAGATTTGTCTTTTATTTGCATGGATTTTATTTATGAACTTTTTCATGTAATATTCTATTTGAACTCAAATAGTGTAATACTAGTGATATATGATTTGTTATTACAAAATATTTTATTCTGTATGGAATACAAGTTAATTACATTAAAATAGTATTAAATATACAATTGTGTACATTTACCATTTACTTAAATATTTCTCTCTTCAATCATTTCTTCACATCCTCTGGTACAGATTATTTTTGCCCTTGAGTTCAAATGTATTAAATAATTATCAAAATAATAGTCTTTTTCACTTGGTTTTAACCAATTCTCATTTGGAAGCAAATGAGAATTTGCTGGGGTAGGGTAGGGGGTGGGAGGGAGACTTAAGACAGAGAGGATTTAGTACACTGATGGCTGATTCATGTTGTTGTATGTCAGAAATCAACACAAAATTGTAAAGCAACTATCCTCAAAAAAAAAAAAGAAAAAAAAATCCCACATATCTACTCATTGAGGATCTCCTAAGCTTCTAGAGTCTAGTGTAATCTCTTTCATTGTTCTAGCCCCAGCTTTGACTGCTCCTTCATACATTACTATCATTGTATATTTTTGGTCTATATTAAGTTTTGCTAATTATAATATTGGAAAATTTCCCTGATGCTAGGAAAGACTGAGGGCATGAGGAGAAGGGGACAACAGAGGATGAGATGGTTGGATGGCATCACCAACTCGATGGATAGGAGTTTGAGCAAACTCTGCCAGATGGTGAAGGACAGGGAAGCCTGGGGTGCTGCAGTCCATGGGCTCACAAAGAGTCAGCCACGACTGAGAGACTGAACAATATTAAAATAATAACTGGTGTGAGTTTTCTCTATTTTTCTATCTGGACCCACAGAGATAAAATTTTTTTTATGATTTCCACCAGAGCAATAAAATATTTTAATTAGCCTCCAACTAATAAAAAAATAAAATAAAATAAAACAAGCACAGAAGTGTGAAAAAATAAAGGGCAAAAGAAGTTCAAAAAAAAAAAAGAAAGAAAAATTACTAATGTTGTCCTAATGAAGCCTAAGAGAAAGCTGGTATAGCTGAGACAGTGCAATACTGACATAAAGGTAGACACATTAACAGAAAATAATAGAAAGTCCAGTAACAGATACACAGGTACATACAGTCACATGATTTATGACACAATGACAATGTGATAGAGATTTGATAGCCTTACCAAGAAAATGGGAATAAACTCCCAAGTCACAATGTCTCTGTGAGGGTTAATATAATCAGTTTACAGCTCCAATCTATTGATAGTACTAAGTACATTTTACAGCTCAGGAGATGATAGCTATACTATCAATTTATTACCTCTGAAAATTATTCTTCCTCTCATTTAATTACTACTTGTTATTTCATTTGAAACAATTGCTCTTAAATAATTTCATTTATTTCTGAAATATAACATCTCCTGCTCCATGGTCTGCAGATATTTTCTCCAGTTTTAATATATTATCCGACCCTTCATGCATTCATTTTTCTCCTTGCAGTTTGTCCTTACTTAAACAGCATTTGCCTGTATCAAAATTGCTGTATGAACTCTAAGTCCTTCCCTTCTTTCAAATGAATTTATATTCTATAGTTTAACTATATCCTTTTATTTTAACAGTATCCTAGATCAACAATTTTGAGACAAAATTTTTGATATTGTATATAACTTTTCTGCTTGTGGTCATGGGTATTACTAAATAAATTCATTGTTTAGGGTCCTATATAATCTACCTAGTAACCAAAAGTTTGAATGACATTAAAGGGAGTGGTCAGCTCTTGGTAAATAGACACTATTCCTTAGTGCACTGGGAGAAAAAAAAGAAAGCAAATTTTCCTTCAGCTATGCTTGTCTTTTGTTTTTTCTGAGGCTAAATAGATTTCTCAATGTGTATAAACAATAAAATGTCATTTATAATAACCCAAGACAAGATTGTCTACTTTCCTGTACTTCTTTAGAATAGATTGGCTTTCTCTGATTTAAAATATTTAATAATATTTAATACATAATATAGCCATATGAGAAGAGAGTCTCTGATCAGTTGTAAGAATGGTAATTATACTTGTTGCTATGGCCACTTAACGGCATAAAAAATGTACAAAAGTGCTACTTAAAGTCCATTTCCTGTAAACACTTAGGGTAGATCATCAAAACTGATAACACAACCAAGAATCGGTTCATGAGCAAAATGTTTTGTTTTCTCTGCTGATTTCTGTGACAACTTGTATACATATTGATTTATCCATTTCTCTTATCTAGATGTCTATAAAAATCAAATCATCTTTAAATTGGATTTAGATCCATCTTGAGATTAGTATACTGCATCTAAATAAATACAATTTGCCCTTTCAATACATGTATGTAACTTGAAGTTTTATTTTAAACGACCAAGTATAGAAACAGTGAACCTGAAAATCAGATAGCATTGTGAAAAACACATGATTTCAAGCAAGTCTCAGCTCACAGCATACAAGATAGTTAATGCAACCGATTGATTTCTATTTTCCTCAACAAAATTACTATTTTGTTTTACTACCCACTGAGTCTGAAAACAAGTTGAACAGAACATAGTGAAGGTTACACTCTGTACTACTGAAAATATTATATAAAATACACTACTGGAAATTAACCATTATATCAAAATTTCCCCTTCATTTAATTTTCATACTGGTATGCCAATAATAAGATCATTTTTTCCAGGAGTATAGTTTGGTAAACACACAGCTGCAATGTTTCACTTCGTACAAATTGTGTGAATTATGTTTTCTAAAAATAATTGGAGGACAATATTAACTCATTCTTTGTTTTATAAAATTAAATACTAAGATAAACACTAAGACCTCATTCCAGTTGCTATAACAGCAGAATTATAAAATTTATTTCTTAAATACATGGACCTAATAATGATTACAACAACAGTCAGCCATCTGCACCTTTGTTTGAGAATACACCTTCGACCGCTTTAAACACATGTGTGCTGTAAGCTGAAAGCATAATAATTTAGGATGAAATATGTTTATAACTTTCCTTTCCTCTCTCTGAAAGATTACTTTCCCTGGCTACTTAGATGGACATTACTTTATACATTAGTATACAAGATCTCCCCTATTTTAATGCCAATATTGCAACAGTTTGAGAGAGGATGATGCTTGACATTTTATAGATGATAAAACGACTCATTTAGAATGACTTAAACTTGAAATCTAAAATGTTTATAAAGTTTCTAGAATGCTCATACAAACTATGAGCAGAAAAACAAAGATACTTACATCAACTATTTTTTTTTTTTTATAGAAATTAGTGAAGTCTTTAAGTTGATTGCTGTTTTACTTAATGGCACTAAATAAATTCTTTCTGATTTCTGGACTTTTATTTTGAAGTTATGCTAATCTTTTTTTCTGGTGCAACCCATCATTGCATAATAAAATGCTCACCTGAGTGTATTTTAACGATTTATTTAAATTGTATAGCATTTGCTTCTAATTACGTTTTTCAAAGTGCGATGTTAAATAACTGAATCCTTGCCATTTAATTTGTACTATCATTAATTTGTAATTTATCTGCAAACTCAGACTCAGGAATTGTTATCAGTATCTGTAAAGTATTAAATCCTTCTGTTTCATGATTGACTCTTTATTGTGAGAACTGTGATATCATAGACTGGCTGGCTTTTCTCCAGATTATTGACAGCTGAAAAATTTTTCCTCAAACACTGATGTGTGGACTCCATGCATATCACATACTTTCTGTGTGTGCTCTTAAACAAGCTTTGTTGAAGCAAGGAAATGGGATTTTATAGTTTGTTTTCTGCCCTTATTTATGTAGGATACTCAAGGATATCTAAATTCAAAGTTCATAGCCTGATCCACCCTATTTTGCTAGGATAGCAGCTAGCAATCCTAAATGTCTGTAAGAGAGCAGTTATCTTTTCACCTTTCCATAATGCATAGCTACTGACACTGCTTGTTACACACCTCTTCCTGGAGGGAGCAAACAACACATGTCTCTTCCAGGAAGAGGCCATGGCAGCTCACGCCAGTATTCTTGCCTGTAGAATCCATGGACCAAGGAGCCTGGCGGGCTACAGCCCATAGGGTCACAAAGAGTTGGATGTGACTGAGCGACTTAGCATGCACTTCTACGTCTATATTCAGGGCTGCAACTTCAGATTTGTACTGCAAACATTATATATTTACTTAGACAATTTTGTGCTTTAAACCATCTTACCATTTTGCTTATATTACAATGACTAAGGTAGAATTGTTTATATGTATCCTATCACAATTCCACACTAATAGCTGTATATGAAATTAATACTCATTAATAGAGAATTCACTAATGTCTTGAACTGCTTCTTTGTGAATTCAGTCATATGCTACCACAGGCTCAAAAAAGAAAACCAAGCAAAGACAAAACTATTACTTGCCCATTTTAATACTAACAATTATGTACTGAGAAATTCACTAAGCTATTGGTGACCAAGAGTCACCCTCTAACCCAACAGCTGGAATATATACTGGGATGTGCGCTCTCCTTTATAGCGATCAGATGTGATAATATCGAACTCGATATGGTATACTGATGAACATGAAAAGGTCTTTAATTCAGGCCTTCTTTGGATTAGTTTTAGGGTCAGTGTGAGAGTTGTGAGAACAAAATATTGTAACACAAGAGAGCTTCGGGTATGCTCTTGTATTCTCTGTGAAAACCCCAAAGTGCAGATGATTTCCCAAGAAGATATGATATTGCTACAGAAAGGACCTTTTTCCTATAAATTCAGATTATGGAGGCCACTGGAATATAATGGGCATGAATAGGCCCTGATAAGGGCAGATAAGAGATAATGTATGCCCATGGCTGATTTGTGTTGATGTATAGTAGGGGCCACTGGAGTTTTGTGAATTGATTGTCCTCCAATTAAAATAAATAAATTTTTTTAAAAAATAGACAAAAAAGGAAGAAGATAGCAGAGATGAGTGGTCGTCCCAAAGGTCCTGGTTCAGATAGCTTCCCTACTGGCTACTCCAAATAAGCTGGTAAAATCTCCACTCAAGACAAATAAAAGATACTGGTATGTGGGGAATGTCAACATTTAAACTACAGAAATATTATTATTTGTGCAGCTTCTGGTATTTTCTTATTTCCTAAAATTATGAGGATAGAGGGAAGCATATTTTTTTAAAAGTTAAAATCCTGAAATTCATATATCCACAAGTAACAAACTCAGAAATTAAACTTAGAACAGCTATCCAGCTATCCAAAACCAGAACTTAAATGAATATAAACTCCTTACTCTCTTACTTATGATTTAAAATCAAATGTTAAAAGAAGTGGTATAAGGGAAAATAGTAGAAATAACCAACAAACTACTAATCACCTTGAAATAAGGAGTGGCTCCAATTTATGCTTTTATAGTAATAATGAATACATGTTATATATATACATATATATACAGACATACTATATGTAGTTCCAATTATTTATACGATAATAGTCTATCAATATGTACAATAGTATATGCAATATTATCTATAATGGTATGCTTCCCTGGTGGCTCAGATAGTAAAGAATTTGCCTGCAATGTGTGAGACCTGGGTTCAATCCCTGAGCTGGGAAGATCCCATTGAGGAGGACATGGCAACCTACTCCAGTGTTCTTGCCTGGAAAATCCCCTGAACAGAGGAGCCTGGCGGGCTGCAGTCTATGGGATCTCAAAGAGTCAGATATGACTGACCATTTATATACCATCTGTGGTGCTGGTGAAGACTCCTGAGAGTCCCTTGGACTGCAAGGAGATCCAACCAGTCTGTCCTAAAGGAAATCAGTCCTGAATGTTCATTGGAAGGACTGATGTTGAAGCTGAAGCTCCAATACTTTCGCCACCTCATGCAAAGAACTGACTCATCAGAAAAGACCCTGATGCTGGGAAAGACTGAAGGCAGGAGGAGAAGGTGAGACTGAGGATGAGATGGTTGGATGGCATCACCGACTGGATGGACATGAGTTTGAGTAAACTCCGGGAGTTGGTGATGGACAGGGAGGCCTGGTGTGCAGCAGTCCATGGGGTCGCAAAGAGCCAGACACGACTGAGCCGCTGAACTGAACTGAAGATGTCATGCCACTGAGAATTAGAAATGGGTTTCTAGTTCAATCTTGTCTTTGCAGTGTGATAATGCCTGAATCACAGCTGGTACTTAATAAATACCTGTGCCATGACAGAATCTTCACTGCTTCTCTAATTCCTCATTTCTTTAATCTCCTCCTCCCTTCAGTCTCCTGTTTGCTCTCTGGAGCTCCAAGTTTTTTTACCTCCATAATGCAGATGAACTGCTGTCCAGTAGTGCTGGTTGTCCCACCTTCTAACTTAAGAACTAATCAAGGCATTCTTCTAAACAAGTGCAATATTCAACCTGAAAATTAGAATTCATACACATTATTTCATAGGTAGCTGTGTACTTGTAGATTGCCTATATATACACTTAAGCAATAAAGTATTTTTAACTAGTTAGTACATTGTGTTTTTAGACACAATGCTAACGTATTTTGTCTGTGTTTCCGTAAACCCTTCTCACCTAATTTCTAATCAAAGTACTCTATCAGCACACCAACCTTAAGTATAAGTATGTTATAGAAGTATTTGAAATAGGCTATGGTTCTGCAGCAATTTTCTGTTTTTGCTAAAATAATTTAAAAAAATTTTAAGACCCTTAAGAATGATGCTAAATCTACTTTGTGTCCTATAAATGGAACAACAAAACCTGGATGACAGGTTATCTGCTGACAACATAGATTGTTTTTAGTATTTTAAATTAATGTTGTCTTCATGGCTGCCTATATAATATTTATTCTATAGCCCATTGATCAAGGAGTAATTTCTAATTTCCTCAAGAAATACATTTCATAAGGTTATAGCTGCCATAGATAGTGATGCCTCTGGGCAAAAAAACTGAAAACCCTCTAGAAAGATGCCAACAAAGTTTCGTCTAGTCAAATCTATGATTTTTCCAGCAGTTATGCATGGATGTGAGAGTTGGACCATAAAGACAGCTGAGCGCCGAAGAATTGATGCTTTTAAGCTGTGGTGTTAAAGAAGACTCTTGAGAGTCCCTTGGACTGCAAGGAGATCCAACCAGTCCATCCTAAAGGAGATCAGTCCTGGGTGTTCATTGGAAGGACTGATGTTGAAGCTGAAACTCCAAGACTTTGGCCACCTGATGTGAAGAGGTGACCCATTTGAAAAGACCCTGATGCTGGGCAAGATTAAAGGGAGGTGGAGAAGGGGACGACAGAGGATGAGATGGCTGTATGGCATCACCGACTCGATGGGCATGAGTTTGAGTAAACTCCGGGAGTTGGTGATGGACAGGGAGGCCTGGCGGGCTGTGGTTCATGGGGTCGCAAAGAGTCAGACATGACTGAGTGACTTTCACTTCTTCCACTGTGAGTGAAACACTATCAAACAGAATTACATGCTATAGAAAAAAACTGTTTGTGAAAGTAAGAGTCAACCGGTGCAGCAAACTCCATTCTTGTTCTATTTTAAGAAATTGTCACAGCTACCCCAACCTTCAGCAACTATCACCCTGATCAATCAGAAGCTATCAACACTGAGGCAAGACTCCCCACCAGCAAAAAGCTTATGACTTTCTGAAGGTTCAGATGATGGTTAGCCTTTAAGCAATAAAGTATTTTTAACTAGTTAGTACATTGTGTTTTTAGACACAATGCTATTATAGCACACATGACAGACTATAGGCCAGTGTCTACCTGACTTTTACATGTACTGGGAAACTAAAAAAGCATGCAATTTGTTTCATTGTGATATACAGTTTATTGTGGTGGTCTGAAACTGAATTCCTAATATCTCCAAGGTATGCCTGTATATGAATTATGCAGAACAATGCTTGGTGCACAAGTGTTTCAAAGAAATTCAGGGCAACAGTGTCAGGAAAGCAAATGGTAAAATAAGGTGATGTTAGCAAAAAATTCCAAAGACCATAGCAGGATTTTTTTTTTTTTAATTTGTGAAACTACAAGGAGCTAGTTGACTCATTTCTGCTTTCTCTAACAGGCAGCACATTCATAGTGAAGATATAAATATCTATTAATCATTAAGGATAACTTAAACCAGTGCAGATGTTCAGCTGGTTCATCCTGCTGTGGCCATAACTGTTGTTAAATTTCAGCTTCTGTTCCAACTGGACAATTATTTTATTAGCTGTAGGTGAAGAGATATTAGGAGAGCATCTGGCCATGTTAAGTGATTTCCCATATCCCAGGTCCAGACAAATGGCATTTGGGATGTTGGATACATTTCAAATGCAAATATTTAGCAATTACTTATTCTGAGCAATGTATAATAGGAAAGGAGCCAGATGATAATTTTTAAAGAGAGCAAAGTGGATTCTGAAAAGTACTGACCTATGGCATACATATTGAGTGAAAAAGTCCAGATACTATGCAAGGCAGTGGATACAAAATGATATACTAGACATTATTATTGTGTTTGAGAAGTTTACATGTATTCTGTGAAAGAGTCAATAAATAATTATAGTGTCACTTAAAAACTTATCAGCTAAAGTTACTAAATACATGTCTGTGCATTTTTTGGGGAAAAGTCAATACATACTAGAGGTTCAGGAAGAAAAAGTTACACAAAATAATTTGATATTTGCATATAGGGCTCCTCTGGTGCCTCAGATGGTAAAGCATCTGCCTGCAATGCGGGAGACCCAGGTTCAATCCCTCAGTCAGGAAGATCTCCTGGAGAAGGAAATGGCAACCCACTCCAATACTCTTGCCTGAAAATCCTGTGGACGGAGGAGCCTGCTAGGCAATAGTCCATGGAGTTGCAAAGAGTCGGACATGACTGAGCAAGTTCACTTTCACTATATATGGTATCTAGGTTGTGAAATATAGTTTCTTATTTATAAAACTATGTATATATGTGTGTGTGTGTGTGTGTGTATATATATATATATATATATATATATATATATATATATCTTTATCATTCAATGCTTCCATGTTCAAACCACTAGGTCCCTATTAACTAGGGACCATTAGTGGCCTTTTAAAGGAATTTCTACTCCAAAGATGATCTCCAAGCATTTAATCATAAAATACACACTGGAAAAATACATGATATGAAAAATTCAGCTTTCATATCTCTTATCATCATCACAAACACTGTTCATTAGAATAATTAATTTAAAATGATTTTTTTTTTAAGTTTTTGTGTAATGGCAATTGAATGCTCTGGTCATAGCAAATACCCTCTTCCAACAACATAAGAGATGACTCTACACATGGACATCACCAGATGGTCAATACTGAAATCACATTGATTATATTCCCTGCAGATGGAGAAGCTCTTTACCGTCAGCAAAAATAAGACCTAGTGCTGACTCCAGCTCAAATTAACAGCTCCTTATCACAAAATTCAGGCTCAAACTGAAGAAAGTAAGGAAAACCACTAGACCATTAGGTCGTTCAGGTATGACCTAAGTAAAATCCCTTATGATTAAAGAGTAAAAGTGACAAATATTTTCAAAAGATTAAATCTGGTAGACAGAGCACCCAAAGAATTATGAATGGAGGTTTGTAACATATACAAGAAGTGGTGACCAAAATCATCCTCAAGAAAAAGAAATGCAAGAAGGCAAAGTAGGCCTTCGGAAGCATTATGCAAACAAAGCTAGTGGAGGTGATGGAATTCCAACCGAGCTCGTTCAAATCCTAAAAGATGATGTTCTGAAAGTGCTGCACTCAATATGCCTGCAAATTTGAAAAACTCTGGACTGGAAAAGGCCCATTTTCACTCCAATTTCAAAGAAAGGCAATACCAAAAAATGTTCAAATTATCGTACAATTGCACTCATTTCACATGCTAGCAAGATTATGCTCAAAATCCTTCAAGCTACGATTCAGTAGTACATGAACCAAGAACTTCCAGATGTAAGAGCTGGATTTAGAAAAGGCAGAGGAACAAGAGAGCAAATTACCAACATCTGCTGGATCATAGAAAAAGCGGGGGAATTCCAAAAAACCATCTACATCTGCTTCACTGACTATGTTAAAGCCTTTGACCACGTGGAGCACAACAAACTGAGGAAAATTCTTAAAGAGATGGGAATACCAGAGCACCTGACCTGCTTCTTGAGAAACATGTGGCAGGTCAGGAAACAACAGATAGAACCACACATGGAACAGTGGAGTGGTTCAAATGTGGGAAGGGAGTACGTCAGGGCTGTATTGCAACCCTGCTTATTTAATTTATATGCAAAGTACATCATGTGAAATAATGGGTTGGATGAAGCACAGCTGGAATCCAGATTGCTGGGAGAAATATCAGCAACCTCAGATATGCAGATGATACCACTTTAATGGCAGAAAGCAAAAGGAACTAAAGAGCCTCTTAATGAGTGTGAAAGAGAAAAGTGCAAAAGCTGGATTAAATCTCAACATTCAAAAAATGAAGATTATAGCATCCAGTCCCATCTCTTCATGGCAAATAACAGGAGAAAAGGTGGAAGCAGTGATAAACTTTATTTTCTTGGGCTCTAAAATCACTGCAAATGGTGACTACAGCCATGAAATTGAAAGACATTTGCTCCTTGGAAGAAAAGTTATGACAACTCTAGACAGCATATTATAGAGACATCCCTTTGCCAACAAAGGTCGGTGTAATCAAACCTATGACTTTTCCAGTAGTCATGTATGGATGTGAGAATTGAACTATAAATAAAGCTGAGTGCCAAAGAATTGATGCTTTTGAACTGTGGTGCTGGAGAAGACTCTTGAGAGTCCCTTGCACAACAAGGAGATCAAATCAGTTAATCCTAGAGGAAATCAATCCTGAATATTCACTTGAAGGACTGATACTAAAGCTGAAGCTCCAATACTTTGGCCACCTGGTGCGAAGAGCCAACTCTTTGGAAATACCCTGATGCTGGGAAAGGTTGAGGGCAAGAGCAGAAGTGGGTGTCAGAGGAAGAGATGGTTGGATGGTGTAACTGTCATAACAGACGTGAGTTCAAGCAAACTCTGGGAATAGTGAAGTATAGGGAAGCCGGGCGTGTTACAGTTCATCCAGTTGCAGAGACACAACTTAATGACTGAACAACAACGATAAGAACAGTCTAGACTATTTAGAACATGGCATAAGACTCTAAATATAACTTCATATATTGCTCTTGATCCATAGATGGCTTGTGTCACAACCCTGTTTGGATCACAACCTGATATCTGTCTTACCTTGATAGATGATTGAATCCAGCCACTAGAAATTTTCATGAAGCTTTTGTGTAAGGTGTCTTGAAATAAGACAGGGCTGAGGATACACCACATTCATAGAACAGGTTTAAAACTGTGTTTATCTTTTAATAAATGTCAGCAGGCAAGGCAGAATTAGATATGACTTGACTGAGACTTTTGTATAAGCCGGAGGACAAGGTTATAGGAATAGCTTACCTTTGTCTAATTCTATTCACCTCTACAAATAATTGCCTAATTAGGTCAAATGACAATGTTTATCTTTCCTAATTACAAAGTCTCTTAGACTTCTTCTCTGCTATATATCTCAAGACACTTAGCAAGTGGCACATAATACTGTATAAATACATATTTTTAAGAAATAAATGACAGAAGAATTTAAATTAATACTCTTGAGAAAGTAATCATAAAGTTTCATAAAATCATATTAGAATTTTAGAAATTTGGGTTAATAAACAAGCATATTCCTAAATAGTTGTGTCTATGACAACTGTCTAATAAAATGTATCAGATGGAGTATCACACAATTCTATTACTGTATAAATTTAGAATCTTGCATTTCTCTTTTCAAAATGTTGTTTTGGTAAGAACACTTGAGGGTTATCCTTTTTAAAATATTTTAAGTGTATAATGCACTATTGTTGACTATAGGGTAATGTTGCACAACAGATCTCCCAAACTGTGAGATTCTTCTCATTTAATTATTATTTCTATGAATTAGTTGCTTCCAATTTCCCCCTCCCCCTACCTCCAATTCGACACTTTGATTCTATAAATTCATCTATTTTAGATAACTCATATGAGTGGACTCATGCAGTATTTTCCTTTCTGTGACTGGCTTATTTCTCTTGGCATACTATCCTCAAAGTTCATCCATGTTTTTTGCATATTGCAGATTTCACTTTCTTGTTAAGGCTGAATAGTATTCTAGTGTATGTATATACCATATATTCTTTATCTATTCATCTGTTAATGTGAATTGTTTCCACATCTTGACTATTGTGAACAGTTCTGTAATGCATGTGGCCCTTTATCTTAGTTTATGAACCTTACTCTATTTAGACAGATATTGTTGAGAAATTTGTACTGCTACATTAGCAGTATATTCCTTTAGACATTTACTATTGCTTTTCTGTCAACTGACAAATCTAAAGGGAATAGACTACTTCTATTTAAAATAAAACCATATTCTAGGGCTTCCCTCAGAGCTCAGTTGGTAAAGAATCCACCTGCAATGCAGGAGACCCCAGTTTGATTCCTGTGTCAGGAAGACCCGCTGGAGAAGGGATAGGCTACCCACTCCAGTATTCTTGGACTTCCCTTGTGGCTCAGCCGGTAAAGAATCTGCCTGCAATGCAGGAGACCTGGGTTTGATCCCTGTGTTGGGAAGATCCCCTGGAGAAGGGAAAGGCTACCCATTCCAGCATTCCAGCCTGGAGAATTCCATGGACTGTATAGTCCATTGGGTCACAAAGAGTCAGACATGACTGACTTTCACATATTCTAGAAAAACTTAAAAACATGTCAATATTGCTTTGATTCTAAGTCAAAACACAATACCTAATCTCTCCTTCATTAATTATATATGAGTAATAACAGACTAGGTATAAATAATTAAAATTTAGAAGTCCAAACTCTCTTATCAAAGTACTCAAAAAATTATGACAGAGAAATATATGTGCACATGTATGCACACACACACACACACACATATATACTTGAGCTATATATCTCATATATATGAGAAAGGATTCTTTAATAGTTTGTAACCCAAAGTATAAAATACATGTATATAATTTCATGCTTATATAAATGATTGAATAAATAAATGAATGAGGTAGAAATGGCAAATCTTTCTTACAGAAAAATTATAATTTTTGAAGAAAATTGTTCTTTAGTAGATGGAACTTAATTCTTCTCCTCTTTAGTATTGTCTGCATTTGGTGACTTACTTCCATAGAAGATAACGAGTAAAAGCAAAAATAGAAACTTTACAGTAGAGAAACTTAAAGTTCAGCCAAGTGATCAAGCTTAATGTCACAATAATAAGTCATGTTGTTATCACACATCTTCTAATATGATGAAATAAGAAGTACAAGTCATGTTTGTGGGATTATTTTTTTAACTCCTTACCTTCAGCCTTATTGTGAGAAAATCATCAAATAAACCCAAACTCACTACCTGACCAGTACACTCTTCAAAACATCAAGGTCATGAAAAACAAGCATAAAAAACTGTCACAGAGAAGACTAAGGACATATGACGACTACATACAATTTGGACTAGATCCTAGAACACAAAAAACACATTAACAGAAACTAGTGTTAATAACATGAATTCTGCAATTTTAGATAATAGTAATGCACCAATGTTAATTTCCTAGTTTTGATAAATATACCAAGACTTTCTTAACATTTGGGGAAACTTGCATGAATGGTATATAGGTATTGATTTTCTGTTCTACCTTTGCCATATTTCTCTAAAATTATTCCAAAAAAAATGTTTGTTAAACTTTGTTTTTAAGCAAAAGTCAAACAGAGAGGGTTATGGTGGTGACAGGTAGGGTAGGGTTTGTTTGGTAAGTCATGTAGAAAGTACAGATTAAAAAACAGTAAGAGATCTAATTTCGAGTATCACCCACTCCTTTTCTTTAAGTCAGTGTTGCCTTGTCGATCACATCCTTCTTGTCACAACAGAGATTGCCAGGTTTTTGATGACACATTAAAAATAAACTTTTCATAGTTCTTTCTGAATCACTAGTATTTGACACAGTAGACTTTAAATACTTTTGGATTTTTCTATTCAAAATCGTGCTTAACTGATTAACATTTAAGATGAAATTGGCAAACTTGGCAATTCTGTTGAACAGTCCAAGCTGCATTTGTATCTTGGCAAGCAATATGCTTTGGTAAATTCAGGTATCCAAACGAGACCATCATGGCAGCCATGATGAGGCTAGACCCATACATCACCTCTCCATTTCTGGAATTCTCTGACTTTGTACACTTATTTTGTTTTCCCTTCTGGCTCTAAACAATTTCTCTCTGGCTGAAAATATGGAAGAGTTTGTTTGCTGGTTGGTTCCCCTGGAAAACAATTTAATATGTGTTTCACAGATGTTTCCTTACATTGGCCTGAGGAGATACAGATGTCTAACTCTGCCTATCTCCAACAGAGCAGAAATATTCTGAATACTTTTTGGCTGCTGTTTTCCTATAAAATTCTTAGTTAACATTTCTTGAAATCCAATCACATACAGGTAAATATGAACATACCTATCACAGTATTTAAGAAAAAAATCTAAAAATGAGGGTTCACTTTTAGCAAACTCATTAATTTTCACTCATACATATGGGTGTGTATACATATGTATATAAGTATGGGTGTGGCTATATATGGACATATACATTATATGATCATAATACATATAAATGTAAATATCCTGGCATCTCTATCATCTCAAAATGTAAGTGCTATTAATAATCTAATGTACACGTCTACATGTATACCATGATTTGAAAGTTACATATAAAAACTATAATTAGAAGTACCATGTGCAAGAATTAAGAACCGTTAAATGAAATTGAGTCAACAGTGGATCTGGGCATGACTGTCCCAGTCTTACGGGGTTCGCACTCACTGGGATTCAAAATCAGTTTCATTCTCTACTATCACCTTTTACAATTATTGACAATTTTATCTTTGAACATGCGTTTTGAAAATGAAGCAAGTGTGTAAGAAAAGGAGATATGGATGGTGAGAAAACGGAACACGTGTGTAAGCAGGGGAGATATGTACGGTGCGTTTGGCCACTGTTCCTTGCTACCCCATGCATGTATAGCAGGCCTGGGGCCCTACAGGAGTGAATACAACTGCAGTACAACGGCTATGTGTGGGGCTCGGGGGACCAAAACAAGTGTAAAGGATGTGCGCGACCTCTACGACTGAAAAAGCGCAGACACCGACAGCCTCAGGGAGCCACGCTTCCTACTCCAAGCAGTGCTTGCTTCACACACAGAAAGAAGGCAAAGGTGTTCTAAGAAACACAAACAGCCAAGGGAACTTAATTCTTTTTTTTTTTTTTTTTTTTTTTTTGAGATTTAAAGGATTATTTTATTTTATTTATTTATTTTTTATTAGTTGGAGGCTAATTACTTCACAACAATTCCCCTATATTAGCTAAATGCCAGACTGAAAAATGATGATGCAGGATGAAAGATAAAGATGAAGCAACCCAGAGTTACTCTCGGCTTTTCCTTATTCATCAGTAAACCAAAGGCAGAGTCTTAATATTCAACATGCTGATACAATACAGTATACTAACGCATATATATGGAATTTAGAACGATGGTAACGATAACCCTGTAAGCGAGACGGCAAAAGAGACACAGATGTACAGAACAGTCATTTGGACTCTGTGGGAGAGGACGAGGGTGGGATGATTTGGGAGAATGGCACTGAACCATGTATTTTATCATATGTGAAACGAATCACCAGTCCAGGTTGGATGCATGAGACAGGGTGCTCAGGGCTGGTGCACTGGGATGACCCTGAGGGACGGGATGGGGAGGGAGGTGGGAAGGGGATTCAGGATGGGGAGTGTGCACGCCCACACACACACACACACACAATATGCTGATTTGTACCAAAAGCAAAATTAAAAGTCATGGTATTTTTGAGCAATTTTTATAGTAACAATGAAACATGCATATGCATGATGAGCTAAAAATTGTATATGTTAGTTACTCCACAAATTAAATGCTCTTATATTTGCACTGAAACTATCATTGTACAATGTAAAGATGAATAATAAAAATTAATGACAACTTCTTAAAATTTTAATTTTTCTTAACTTAGGATGACACTAAATACCAAATAAAATACAACATGACAATTAAAGAGGACTCACAGAAGAGAGGAATATGCTTTATATTTTAGCAAAACTTTAATTTCACTTTTTAATAAATTATTTGCTGCTATTACTGTTTGCTATATACTACTATTTGGAGAACTTTAGTTTCTGTTTGTGATATTGTAATTTGGCTTTTTTTAAAAAAAGACTTCGAACATGAGAAAGAGCATATCAGAGTATTGAAAGAAAGCGCTTTGTAGACAAAGAAGTCTTATTTTCATTTACTAGCTCCATGACACTATACAGTATAGAAATTATGAAATCCTCCAGTTATACATCTTGTTTTCTTACTTGTAAAAGGGGAACATAAGGATAACCGCTATGGTCTGATTACTCACCTGGAGCCAGATGTCTCGGAGTGTGAAGTCATATGGGCCTCAGGAAGCATCACTGCGAACAAAGCTAGTGGAGCTGACAGAATTCCAGCTGAGCTATTTCAAACCCTAAAAGATGATGCTGTGGAAGTGCCTCACTCAGCATGCCAGCAAATTTGGAAAACTCAGCAATGGCCACAGGACTAGAAAAGGTCAATTTTTATTCCAATCTCAAAGAAGGCAATGCCAAAGAATGTTCAAACTGCCACACAATTAATTGCACTCATTTCATATGCTAGCAAAATTATGCTCAAAGTCCTTCAAGCTAGGCTTCAACAGTACGTGAACCTAGAACTTCCTGATATACAAGCTAGATTTAAAAAGGCGGAGGAATCAGAGATCAAACTGCCAACATTCGTTGGATCGTAGAAAATGCAAGGGAGTTTCAGAAAAACATCTACTTCTGCTTCATAACTATACTAAAGCCTTTGATTGTGTGGATCACAACAATCTATGGAAAATTCTTTTTTTTTTTTTTATTTTATTTTATTTTTTTATTATTATTATTATTTTTTTTTTCCAGTGGGTTTTGTCATACATTGATATGAATCAGCCATGGATTTACATGTATTCCCAATCCCGATCCCCGCTCCCACCTCCCTCTCCACCCGATTCCTCTGGGTCTTCCCAGTGCACCAGGCCGGAGCACTTGTCTCGTGCATCCCACCTGGGCTGGTGATCTGTTTCACCATAGATAGTATACATGCTGTTCTTTTGAAATATCCCACCCTCACATTCTCCCACAAAGTTCAAAAGTCTGTTCTGTATTTCTGTGTCTCTTTTTCTGTTCTGCATATAGGGTTATCATTACCATCTTTCTAAATTCCATATACATGTGTCAGTATGCTGTAATGTTCTTTATCTTTCTGGCTTACTTCACTCTGTATAATGGGCTCCAGCTTCATCCATCTCATTAGGACTGGTTCAAATGAATTCTTTTTAACGGCTGAGTAATATTCCATGGTGTATATGTACCACAGCTTCCTTATCCATTCATCTGCTGATGGGCATCTAGGTTGCTTCCATGTCCTGGCTATTATAAACAGTGCTGCGATGAACATTGGGGTGCACGTGTCTCTTTCAGATCTGGTTTCCTCAGTGTGTATGCCCAGAAGTGGGATTGCTGGGTCATATGGCAGTTCTATTTCCAGTTTTTTAAGAAATCTCCACACTGTTTTCCATAGCGGCTGTACTAGTTTGCATTCCCACCAACAGTGTAAGAGGGTTCCCTTTTCTCCACACCCCCTCCAGCATTTATTGCTTGTAGACTTTTGGATAGCAGCCATCCTGACTGGCGTGTAATGGTACCTCATTGTGGTTTTGATTTGCATTTCTCTAATAATGAGTGATGTTGAGCATCTTTTCATGTGTTTGTTAGCCATCTGTATGTCTTCTTTGGAGAAATGTCTGTTTAGTTCTTTGGCCCATTTTTTGATTCGGTCATTTATTTTTCTGGAATTGAGCTGCAGGAGTTGCTTGTATATTTTTGAGATTAATCCTTTGTCTGTTTCTTCATTTGCTATTATTTTCTCTCAATCTGAGGGCTGTCTTTTCACCTTACTTATAGTTTCCTTTGTAGTGCAAAAGCTTTTAAGTTTCATTAGGTCCCATTTGTTTAGTTTTGCTTTTATTTCCAATATTCTGGGAGGTGGGTCATAGAAGATCTTGCTTTGATTTATGTCGGAGAGTGTTTTGCCTATGTTCTCCTCTAGGAGTTTTATAGTTTCTGGTCTTACATTTAGATCTTTATTCCATTTTGAGTTTATTTTTGTGTATGGTGTTAGAAAGTGTTCTAGTTTCATTCTTTTACAAGTGGTTGACCAGTTTTCCCAGCACCACTTGTTAAAGAGGTTGTCTTTTTTCCATTGTATATCCTTGCCTCCTTTGTCAAAGATAAGGTGTCCATAGGTTCGTGGATTTATCTCTGGGCTTTCTATTCTGTTCCATTGATCTATATTTCTGTCTTTGTGCCAGTACCATACTGTCTTGATGACTGTGGCTTTGTAGTAGAGTCTGCAGTCAGGCAGGTTGATTCCTCCAGTTCCATTCTTCTTTCTCAAGATTACTTTGGCTATTCGAGGTTTTTTGTATTTCCATACAAATTGTGAAATTCTTTGGTCTAGTTCTGTGAAAAATACTGTTGGTAGCTTGATAGGGATTGCATTGAATCTATAGACTGCTTTGGGTAGAATAGCCATTTTGACAATATTAATTCTTCCAATCCATGAACACGGTATATTTCTCCATCTGTTTGTGTCCTCTTTGATTTCTTTCATCAGTGTTTTATAGTTTTCTATGTATAGGCCCTTTGTTTCTTTAGGTAGATATACTCCTAAGTATTTTATTCTTTTTGTTGCAATGGTGAATGGTATTGTTTCCTTAATTTCTCTTTCTGTTTTTTCATTGTTAGTATATAGGAATGCAAGGGATTTCTGTGTGTTAATTTTATATCCTGCAACTTTACTATATTCATTGATTAGCTCTAGTAATTTTCTGCTAGAGTCTTTAGGGTTTTCTATGTAGAGGATCATGTCATCTGCAAACAGTGAGAGTTTTACTTCTTCTTTTCCTATCTGGATTCCTTTTACTTCTTTTTCTGCTCTGATTGCTGTGGCCAGAACTTCCAACACTATGTTGAATAGTAGTGGTGAGAGTGGGCACCCTTGTCTTGTTCCTGATTTCAGGGGAAATGCCTTCAATTTTTCACCATTGAGGGTGATGCTTGCTGTGGGTTTGTCATATATAGCTTTTATTATGTTGAGGTATGTTCCTTCTATTCCTGCTTTTTGGAGAGTTTTAATCATAAATGAGTGTTGAATTTTGTCAAAGGCTTTCTCTGCATCTATTGAGATAATCATATGGTTTTTACCTTTCAATTTGTTAATGTGGTGTATTACATTGATTGATTTGCGGATATTAAAGAATCCTTGCATTCCTGGGATAAAGCCCACTTGGTCATGGTGTATGATTTTTTTAATATGTTGTTGGATTCTGTTTGCTAGAATTTTGTTAAGGATTTTTGCATCTATGTTCATCAGTGATATTGGCCTGTAGTTTTCTTTTTTTGTGGCATCTTTGTCTGGTTTTGGAATTAGGGTGATGGTGGCCTCATAGAATGAGTTTGGAAGCTTACCTTCTTCTGCAATTTTCTGGAAGAGTTTGAGTAAGATAGGTGTTAGCTCTTCTCTAAATTTTTGGTAGAATTCAGCTGTGAAGCCATCTGGTCCTGGGCTTTTGTTTGCTGGAAGATTTTTGATGACAGTTTCGATTTCCTTGCTTGTGATGGGTCTGTTAAGATCTTCTATTTCTTCCTGGTTCAGTTTTGGAAAGTTATACTTTTCTAAGAATTTGTCCATTTCATCCAAGTTGTCCATTTTATTGGCATAGAGCTGCTGGTAGTAGTCTCTTATGATCCTTTGTATTTCAGTGTTGTCCGTTGTGATCTCTCCATTTTCATTTCTAATTTTGTTAATTTGGTTTTTCTCTCTTTGTTTCTTAATGAGTCTTGCTAATGGTTTGTCAATTTTGTTTATTTTTTCAAAAAACCAGCTTTTAGCTTTGTTGATTTTTGCTATGGTCTCTTTAGTTTCTTTTGCATTTATTTCTGCCCTGATTTTTAAGATTTCTTTCCTTCTGCTAACTCTGGGGTTCTTCATTTCTTCCTTCTCTAATTGCTTTAGGTGTAGAGTTAGGTTATTTATTTGGTTTTTTTCTTGTTTCTTGATGTAAGCCTGTAATGCTATGAACCTTCCCCTTAGCACTGCTTTTACAGTGTCCCATAGGTTTTGGGTTGTTGTGTTTTCATTTTCATTCATTTCTATACATATTTTGATTTCTTTTTTGATTTCTTCTATGATTTGTTGGTTATTCAGAAGCGTGTTGTTTAGCCTCCATATGTTTGAAGTTTCAACAATTTTTTCCCTATAATTGAGATCTAATCTTACTGCACTGTGGTCAGAAAAGATGACTGGAATGATTTCAATTTTTTTGAATTTTCCAAGACCAGATTTATGGCCCAGGATGTGATCTATTCTGGAGAATGTTCCGTGTGCACTTGAGAAAAAGGTGAAGTTGATTGTTTTGGGGTGAAATGTCCTATAGATATCAATTAGGTCTATCTGGTCCATTGTGTCATTTAAGGTTTGTGTTTCCTTATTAATTTTGTTTAGTTGATCTATCCATAGTTGTGAGTGGGGTATTAAAGTCTCCCACTATTCTTGTGTTACTATTAATTTCCTCTTTCATACTCGTTAGCGTTTGCCGTACATATTGCGGTGCTCCTATGTTGGGTGCATATATATTTATAATTGTTATATCTTCTTTTTTGATTGATCCTTTGATCATTATGTAGTGTCCTTCTTTGTCTCTTTTCACTTCCTTTATTTGAAAGTCTATTTTATCTGATATGAGTATTGCGACTCCTGCTTTCTTTTGGTCTCCGTTTGCATGAAATATTTTTTTCCAGCCCTTCACTTTTAGTCTGTATGTGTCTCTTGTTTTGAGGTGGGTCTCTTGTAGACAGCATATATAGGGGTCTTGTTTTTGTATCCATTCAGCCAATCTTTGTCTTTTGGTTGGGGCATTCAACCCATTTACATTTAGGGTAATTATTGATAGGTGTGGTCCCGTTGCCATTTACTTTGTTGTTTTGGGTTCACGTTTATACAACCTTTCTGCATTTCCTGTCTAGAGAAGATCCTTTAGCATTTGTTGAAGAGCTGGTTTGGTGGTGCTGAGTTCTCTCAGCTTTTGCTTATCTGTAAAGCTTTTGAATTCTCCTTCATATCTGAATGAGATCCTTGCTGGATACAGTAATCTAGGTTGTAGGTTATTCTCTTTCATTACTTTCAGTACGTCCTGCCATTCCCTTCTGGCCTGGAGGGTTTCTATTGATAGATCAGCTGTTATCCTTATGGGAATCCCTTTGTGTGTTATTTGTTGTTTTTCCCTTGCTGCTTTTAATATTTGTTCTTTGTGTTTGATCTTTGTTAATTTGATTAATATGTGTCTTGGGGTGTTTCGCCTTGGGTTTATCCTGTTTGGGACTCTCTGGGTTTCTTGGATTTGGGTGGCTATTTCCTTCCCCATTTTAGGGAAGTTTTCAGCTATTATCTCCTCGAGTATTTTCTCATTGCCTTTCTTTTTGTCTTCTTCTTCTGGAACTCCTATGATTCGAATGTTGGGGCGTTTCACAGTGTCCCAGAGGTCCCTGAGGTTGTCCTCATTTCTTTTGATCCTTTTTTCTTTTTTCCTCTCTGCTTCATTTATTTCCACCATTTTATCTTCTACCTCACTTATCCTATCTTCTGCCTCCGTTATTCTACTCTTGGTTCCCTCCAAAGTGTTTTTGATCTCATTCATTGCATTATTCATTTGTAATTGACTCTTTTTTATTTCTTCTAGGTCTTTATTAAACAGTTCTTGTATCTTTTCAATCTTTGTTTCCAGGCTATTTATCTGTAACTCCATTTTGTTTTCAAGATTTTGGATCATTTTTATTATCATTATTCTAAATTCTTTTCCAGGTAGATTCCCTATCTCCTCCTCTTTTGTTTGACTTGGTGGGCATTTTTCATGTTCCTTTACCTGTTGGGTATTTCTTTGCCTTTTCATCTTGTTTAGATTGCTGTATCTGGAGTGGGCTTTCTGTATTCTGGAGGTCTGTGGTTCCTTTTTGTTGTGGAGGATTAACCCAGTGGGTGGGGTTAGACGATTGGCTTGTCAAGATTTCCTGGTTAGGGAAGCTTGCGTCAGTGTTCTGGTGTGTGGAACTTGATTTCTTCTCTTTGGAGAGCAATGGAGTGCCCAGTAATGAGTTTTGAGATGGGTCTATGTGTTAGGTGTGACCTTGGGCAGCCTGTATGTTGATGTTCAGGGCTATGTTCCTGTGTTGCTGGAGAATTTGCGTGGTATGTCTTGCTCTAAAACTTATTGGCTCTTGGGTGGTGGTTGGTTTCAGTGTAGGTATGGAGGCTTTTGGACAGTCACTTATTACTTAAAGTTCCTTGTAGTCAGGAGTTTTCTGGTGTTCTCAGGTTTTGGGCTTAAGTCTCCTGCCTCTGGATTTCAGTTTTATTCTTCCTGTAGTCTCAGGACTTCTCCAACTATACAGCCCTGATAAGAAAAGTTCTAGGTTAATGGCTAAAAGATTCTCCCCCGTTAGGGACACCCAGAGAGGTTCACAGAGTCACATGAAGAAGAGGAGAGAAAGGAGGGAGATAGAGATGAACAGGAGGAGAAAAAGGGGGACTCAAGAGGAGAGAGACAGATCTACGCAGCTGTCTGTTCCCAGAGTGTTCTCCGTAGCCCAGTCACCTACAAAGATTCACAGAATTGGATTGGGAAGAGAAGGGGAAAGGAGGAAATAGAGGTGTTCTGAGGTAGAAAACAGAGAGTCAAGATTGGGAGAGAATAATCTTTGGTTTAAAAATAGGGCTTCTCTTCTTTTTTTTTTTTTTGTAAGGTTATAGTGTATTGAAAATGAAAATTAAGGAGTAGTAGAGGAGTACTAGAGGACTTTAAAAGAAATAAGAGAAAAAGAAAAATAGAAAATAGAAGAAAAAAAAAGAAAGAAAAAGAAAAAAAAAAAGAAAGAAAGAAAAAAAAAAATTTTTTTCCCCCTAATTAAAAAATCGTAAAAGTCTATGGAAATGAAAGTTAAGGAGTAATGGGGGAGTAATAGGGGATTTTAAAGGAAAATAAAAGAGAAAAAAGAAAAAAGAAAAAAAAAGAAAAAAATAAAAAATAAAAAAATAAAAAAGAGAGAAAAAAGTAAAATTATATCTAGGAGTTTCTCTGGAGCTGTTGCGGTCAGTGTGGGTTTGGCTCAGTTTCAGATAGCTCCTCGTTCCCGCTTACACTTCTCGATATCTACAGGCTCCTCCGGTGTAGTCAATGTTTCCTAGAGGGATTTTAATCTGTTGCACCAGTCCCTTCTGAAGCGGTTCCCTTTGTTTATTTGGCTTCTGTTTGCCGGTCTCTTCAGAGCCTCATTTCCGCCCTGACACAGGCGGGCGGAGGTGGACTCTTATTCAGGTAGCTAGCTCCGTCGCTCTGCGGGGATGGGCTGGCGCTGCCGGGAGGGGCCGACGCTGCCCTCTCCGTCTGCGCCGCTCAGGCTCCCGGCTGTTCTGTATGGAGCGCGCCCCGCGCTGCGCGAGGTTCCAGCCCTCGGGTGTTCCACAAAAGCGCGGAAGGAAAAGCTGCGCCTGCTCTCTGTGCCTTCCCCGTCAGAGCGGTCCAGGCAGCCAGGGGCTTGGTGGGCGCACTCTCCCCAGGTGTGGCGCTCCCCCTCCCTTCCGCGGACCCAGTCTCAGTTTCCGCTGGCGCCAGTCGGGTGCGCGCGCCTTCTGCCCTCCGCGTCCCCAGCCCCAGTCCCCGCCCGCGCCGGTCGGGTGCCTGCGCCCTGTGTCTCGCCGCGACCTTCCCCTCCCCCCTGCCTCCCGCCTCCGACGGGGCTTGACCGGTCCGCAGCCTGGGAGCACCTCTCTGGACCCTCTCGGTCTCTTTGTTCTGCGAATGGCCGGCAGTGTGTTCGGGCCGGTTAATTTACTCTCTCTCTTTTGGTCTCCCACAGTTCATGTTGGCAACTCACAGAAGCTCCCTCCGATTGTCCTCCGGGCACTCAGGCCCGGACCCTACCCCAAGCAATGCCGCCTAAGAGCTCCCGGGACGGATCTCCGTCCTTAGCTCTTTTGTCTCACTTTTTATCTTTTATATTTTGTCCTACCTCCTTTCGAAGACAATGGGCTGCTTTTCTGGGCGCCTGATGACCTCAGCTAGCGATCAGAAGTTGTTTTGCGAAGTTTGCTCTGCGTTCAGTTATTCTTTTGATGAATTTGTAGGAGAGAAAGTGGTCTCCCCGTCCTACTCCTCCGCCATCTTGGCTCCTCCCCCTGGAAAATTCTTAAAGAGATGGGAATACCAGACCATCTCACCTGTATCCCAAGAAATCTGTATGTAGGTCAACAAGCAGCAAATGGAACCACACCTGGGACAACATTCTCGTTCAAAATTGGGAAAGGAGTATGATAAGGCTATATACTGTCACCCTGCTTATTTAACATCAAGTGCAATGCTGGGCTGGATGAGTCACAGCTAGAATCCAGATTGCCAGGAGAAATACCAACAACCTCAGATGTGCAGATAATACCACTCTAAATGGCAGAAAGAGATGAGGAACTAAATTGCCTCTTGATGAGGGAGAAAGAGGAGACTGAAAAAGCTGGCTTAAAACTCAGTACTCAAGAAATTAATATCATGGCATCTGGTCCTATCGCTTCATAGCAAATAGATAGGAAACAATGGAAAGAGTGCCAGACTTCACTTTCTTGGGCTCCAAAATCACCTTGGATGGCGACTGCAGCCAAGAAATTAAAAGATGCTTGCTTCTTGGAAGAAAAGCTATGGCAAACCTAGATAGTATTTTTAAAAGCAGAGACATCACTTTGCTGACAAGGTCTGTATAGCCAAAGCTATGGTTTTTCCAGTAGTCATGTATGGACGTGAGAGTTGGACCATATGGAAAGCTGAGTGCTGAAGAATTGATGCTTTTGAACTGCAGTGTTGGAGAAGACTCTTGAGAATCCCTTGGACTGCATGGAGATCAGACCAGTCAATCCAAAAAGATTGGCCACCTGATGCAAAGTACCCACTCATTGGAAAAGGGACCCTAATGCTGGGAAACATTGAACGGAAAATGAAAAGTGGGTAACAGAGCATGCGATGGTTCGATAGCATCAACAACTCAGTGAACTTAAGTTTCAGTAAACTCCGGGAGACAGTGAAGGGCAGGGAAGCCTGGCGTGCTGCAGGCCTTGGGCTCTCAAAGAGTCGGACACAACTTAGTGACTGAACAACAACAAAGCCTATAAGGTTTCATGTAACATATAGATTTGTGATGACAACAAAAGAAAAACAGATAAAAGTGAGACGAATTCATAAAATGAGCAATTAGATCAAGGAAGAGGTCATTTTATGGATACTTACCTTTAGAATTTAATTAGATTATAAATAAAGGAATCAGAAGTCACAAAAGATAAAGGGAAAAATCTAAAACAAGTGCAAATAGATGCTCCCTAGACATTTGTTTATTCTCTCTATATATTCATTCATACATATTTTCCATATATGTGTGTGTATGTGTGTGAAATCATATAGATCTCATTCATTCATATAGATTTCATTAATTTATAGAGATTCTCCTTATAGATATATTCTCTCTAGAGATATTCTCAGAGAAACCTCCGTGACAAGGGAGATGATTTGAGCCATAAGCCTGATCTACATTCCCAGTCTTGATTACTGGTAGTAAAGAAGATTTTTTTTATCTTTATTGTTATTTTGTATCTAGTTTGTTGTTTTGTATCTAGTTCCCAGTGACTTCTGGGAGAGACAGAGGTATGACTAAATTTCTTTGCAAGAACAAAGTGACCTAGTGTTCAAAGTACTTTTTGTTGTGGCCCTGACACAGTTAAAGTCCTTTGCTTGTCCACTTCTGTCTTGCTTTATTTTTAAATCAAATGAAGCAATTTCTTGACCCTAGAATAAACTTCACTTCTTTCCTGCACCTATCCAAGGCCTTTTCACTTCACCACCATGTTACTGTCTTACTTTACATTTCACTTTTTCCTGCTATCTTTTTTTTTTTTTTTCATTTATTTTTATTAGTTGGAGGCTAATTACTTTACAATATTGTAGTGGGTTTTGTCATACATTGACATGAATCAGCCATGTTTCCTGCTATCTTTAAGGTGATGTTATTTATTAACATGTCAATCAGTTGTGATGTATCTGAAAAATCTGTTTCTCCTTTATTTCTTATCTTATTACTTATTATGTACATACATATTCATCTCGTTTTAGTAGATTACAAATTCATTAATGGCAATACCCAAGAATATGGTTTTTTTTCCCTATCTTTTTGAGAGTTTTGAATACAGTAAGCATTTGGTAAGTAGGTACTGAGTATTTTTTAGTCAACTATAAGTTGCAGTTTACTTGGGCTAGGGACTCAGTTGCTGAATCTCTGTGTTTTTTTTTTTTTTTTTTCCCCATAAAGGGGCTTATGTGAGTTCAGTTAAGTTTACTGGTATTCATTTTGAAAAATAAAAACATGAATTTCATACTAGTACCTGAAATAGCATTTTTGATGTCATAATTATAAATCAATTTTCATTTTGTTTTGTAATCCCTATCCAGATAATATCTTATATGTACTTTTAAAGAAGTTTAACCACTATAACATGAGAACAGTGCTTCTTTAAATTCTCTAATTAAAATATATATTTATTTTAAGTTCTTATTTTTAAAATTTCTTTGAGTGCAAGCATGGAAAAAAAACTAAACATGTCACTTAATAACATAAGAAAGGGAATGTTTGGTCAAGCAAAATTTTAAATCTTATCTTTAAATTTAGGAGGTTTAGAAAATTCAGATATGTTTGGAGGGAGTCCAGTGTCTAAATCTTGCTGTTGTCAATGAACATTAATGTGTGTGGAATTATTCTTTCTTACATGACCTTTAAAGATCCTCTTTACACATGCTTATCAATGCTTAAACATTTTATTTGCTTTTATATTAGTATGTAGAACTTAAGAAAAATGCATGCTACCATTAGACTTTAAGACTCATTAGAGTTAAGAAATTGTGGTACACACACACATATATATATATGTTACTAACAGAAGTTCTATTTCCAAGAGCTTCTTGGTCATATCAGTTCAGTTCAGTTCTGTCACTCAGTCGTGTATAACTCTTTGTGATCCCATGCACTACAGCATGCCAGGCCTCCTTGTCCATCATCAACTCCCAGAGTTTACTCAAACTCATGTCCTTTGAGGCAGTGATGCCATCCAACCATCTCATCCTCTGTCATCCCCTTCTCCTCCCACCTTCAATCTTTCCCAGCATCAGGGTCCTTTCCAATGAGTCAGCTCTTCGCATCAGGTGGCCAAAGTATTAGAGTCTCATCAGCTTCAGCCTCAGTCCTTCCAATGAATATTCAGGACTGATTTCCTTTATGATGGACTGATTGGATCTCCTTGCAATCCAAGGGACTCTCAAGAGTCTTCTCCAACACCACAGTTCAAAAGCATCAATTCTTCGGTGCACAGTTTTCTTTATAGTCCAACTCTCATATCTATACATGACTAATGGAAAAACCATAGCCTTGACTAGATGGACCTTTGTTGGCAAAGTGATGTCTCTGCTTTTTAATATGTTGTCTAGTTTCATCATAACTTTTCTTCCAAGGAGCAAGTGTCTTTTAATTTCATGGCCGCAGTCACCATCTGCATTTTGGAACCCAAGAAAGGAAAGTCTGTCATTGTTTCCACTGTTTCTGTATCTATTTGCCATGAAGTGATGGGACCAGATGCCATGATCTTAGTTGTCTGAATGTTGAGTTTTAAGCCAACTTTTTCACTCTCCTCTTTCACTTTCATCAAGAGGCTCTGTAGCTCTTCTTCACTTCCTGCCATAAGGGTGGTATCATCTGCATATCTGAGGTTATTGATATTTCTCCCGGCAATATTGATTCCAGCTTGTGCTTCATCCAGCCCAGTGCTTCTTATGATGTACTCTGCATGTAAGTTAAATAAGCAGGGCGACAATATACAGCCTTGACGTACTCCTTTCCATATTTGGAACCAGTCTGTTCCACATCCAGTTCTAACTATTGATTCCTGACCTGCATACAGATTTCTCAAGAGGCAGGTCAGGTGGTCTGCTGTTCCCATCTCTTTAAGAGTTTTCCAGAGTTTGTTGTAGTCCACTCAACCAAAGGTTTTGGCATAGTCAATGTACATATGACCAAGTGTAGAGAAATAAATCTGGGAACCCTCAATGTATTAGCACTATGAACCTGGTAATAGAACCTCTACTAGTGACATGATAGAATAACAGCAGACAGATTCACCTTCCTACTTTAAACAACTTTAAAATAAATAGTGAAAATACAAACTAGCTCCTTTCAAATATTAGTTATTGTTGCTTAGTTGCTAGATTATGTCCAACTCTTTGCGACCCCATGGACTGCAGCATGCCAGGCTTCTCTGTCCTTCAATATCTCCCAGAGTTTGCTCAAATTCATGTTCATTGAGTCAGTTATTAGACAATCCTACAATTAACCTTAAGAGAAAAAGATGTTAAGAGCGGTCAACCAGTCTGTATCATATTTAATTAAACAAAGTATATCTTATGTGAATTTTTAATTCATGTTTTTATAACCTAGTGTAAGAAATAACTTAGTAGTTCTATCTTTTAGATGAAATATGCAAAAACAGGAAACATGGATGAGTACTTCAAGAGGAACTTAGGTTCTTGATTTCAAGAACTCAAAAAGGAGGTTTTCAGGAAAGATTATGTGGGCTATACCTACATTGAAACATCATTTCAAGTGCCTCAAACTGTTACAGTCATTTCATTGTGTAAAAGTATTAGGAATTATCTGGAGAGATAAGCAGAACCAGCTTGCAAATGACTCTGCCTTCTCAATATAAAGGTTTAAATCTAACTTTCTACCCCCTGACCTTCTCTCTGTTCTGTGTAAGTTGCCCTTGTAGGTAGGTGAGACAATCTTATATAGTCAGCACCTGAACTCATGCCTGGGTTTCTAAATGCCCACATTTTGTTCACAACCACATCTTGCTCAATGTTCACATGGGTAGACATGCTGAATAAAAATATTGCATAGGTTCTACCCAAGCGAATCTGGGGAAGGGCAAGATTTCTAGTACTAGCTAAACTCCAGCCACAAAAGAATGTGGAGATAAACACAAAGAGGAATGAGCCCACAGAAAATGGTGATCACCATAATAGGTACCAAGTATGTGTGTTAAAGAAATCCAAGTAGATATCCCTGCTTGAAGCTGCCACTTAAAATTGTTTCCATATGACAAAGTATCCAGTACAGCACCTTCCTAGTTTCATAAGTTATTAAGTTGCACAAACAGAATAGCATTTGAACATTACACATTATTCTGTCCATATATGTCATGTATGGATATGAGAGATTATAAAGAAGGCTGAGCACCAAAGAATTGATGCTGTTGAACTGTGGTGTTGGAGAAGACTCTTGAGAGTCCCTTGGGCTGCAAGGAGATCAAACCTGTCCATCCTAAAGGAGATCAGTCCTGGGTGTTCATTGGAGGGACTGATGCTGAAGCTGAAACTCCAAGACTTTGGCCACCTGACGCGAAGAGTTGACTCATTGGAAAAGACCCTGATGCTGGGAGGGATTGAAGGCGGGAGGAGAAGGGGATGACAGAGGATGAGATGGCTGGATGGCATCACCGACTCAATGAACATGAGTTTGAGTAAACTCTGGGAATTGGTGATGGATAGGGAGGCCTGGTGTGCAGCAATTCATGGGGTCACAAAGAGTCGGACACAACTGAGCGACTGAACTAAACTGTTATTCTGTCAGGTATCCCTAGCTAAAAGATATTGAGGAAGTATGAACAGGCAGCAAACACAGTGGAAATTTTTGTATTTTAACACTTCTCTAAATGACAACTCTATCACTGCTACTTAAAAGACATTTTTTAATGATTTGTGAATTTTCAAAAACAACCTCAGATTAATAGTACTAGAAGTGATATAGATCCTGCTAATATACTTGGAATATTAAAAAAGAAAACCATTTTTCCAAAGAAAACAAGATATTTTGATAGTTTCACAACTGTTTATTGAAGAGATTTCAACTGAAGGTCTCCTGTGATCCCACTTGTTTTTTCTAGCCTCTCCACTTTTAACAAATATACTTGTTCAAATATCCACCTAGATAATTTTCCATTCTCACTTCCAAGCCCTTTGCCAAACCAGATAATATGCTTGGAAACACCTACTTTCTTTTTCTAGGACGCCATTTCTTTTTTATCAGACATACCCTAAAATTTCATCATCGTTCTGGAAATTTGCTAGTTTAGTCAAGAGGAAAGACACCAGGTATCCTGAAATCAGTCTCTCTGAAGGGAGATTTTACACAACGATCCCCTGGGCACTTCATCTAAATTACAGTCAGCCCTCTGCCCACAGTTCTGCATCTAAGGATTCAACTCAAGGGTAGGTGGAATGGGGTTGGTTGGATCCAAGGATGCAGAAGCCACAGTTGTGGAGGGCTGACTATACTATGCCATCTTATATAAGGCCCTTGAGCACCTTTGAAATTTGGTACCCATGGGTTTCCTGGCACCAATTCTGTGTGAACACTGAACCATGATGATATGTGATTTTCAGGTTCTACTCTCTGACATGTACCTTGGCATAAAGCTTACTTATTCTTACTGTTTCTGTTTTATCACATTTTATAATTTTTAAATAGACCCTGGTGGCTCAGAGGTTAAAGTGTCTGCCTGCAATGAGGGAGACCTGGTTCGATCCCTGGGTCTGGAAGATCCCCTGGAGAAGGAAATGGCAACCCACTCCAGAATCCTTGCCTGGAGAATCCCATGGATGGAGGAGCCTGGCATAAAGCTTACTTATTCTTACTGTTTGTGTTTTATCACATTTTATACTTTTTAAATGTCTTTTATTTGTTTGTATGTATGGTTTCTTCCTTAGATTTATCAGGTAATGCTCAAAATCTTTCAAGACAGGCTTCAGTAGTAAGTGAACCAAAAAATTCCAGATGTATAAGCTCAATTTAGAAAAGGCAGAGGAACCAGAGATCAAATTGCCAACTTTCGCTAGATCATAGAAATAACAAGGGAATCCCAGAAAAACAACTACTTCTGCTTCATTGAGTATGCTCAAACCTTTGACTGTGGATCACAACAAACTGTGGAAAATTCTTAAAGAAATGGGAATACCAGACACCCTTCCTGCCTTCTGAGAAACCTGTATGCAGGTCAAGAAGCAGTGTTAGCATGAACATGAAACAGCTGATGGGATCAAATTGGGAAAGGAGTACATCAAGGCTGTATATTGTCATCCTGTTTACTTGATTTATATGAAGAGTAGAAATGCTGGGCTGAATGAATGACAAGCTAGAATACAGACTGCCAGGGGAAATATCAATAACCTCAGATATGCAGACGATACCACTCTAATGGCAGAAAGAGACGAGGAACTAAAGAGCCTCTTGATGAAGTTGAAAGAGGAGAGTGAAAAAGTTGGTTTAAAACTCAACATTCAAAAAACAAGGGGATCATAGCATCCAGGCCCATCACTTCATGACAAATAGAAGGGGAAAAAGTGGAAACAGTGACAGACTTTATTTTCTTGAGCTCCAAAATCACTGCAGATGGTGACTGCAGCCACAAAATTAAAAGACACTTGCTCCTTGGAAGAGAAGCTAAGTTAACCTTGGAAGAAAAGCTATGTTAAACCCAGACAGTGCTTTAAAAAGTAGAGATGTCACTTTGCCAACAAAGGTCCATCCAGTCAAAACTATGGCTTTTCCTGCAGTCATGTATGGATGTGAGAGAGTGGCCATAAAGAAGGCTGAGCACCGAAGAACCTACCCTTTCAGACTCACTGAAAAATGAGTATGTGAAGAGTAGAAATGCTGGGCTGGGATGTCTTCTGGGAAAGATTGAAGGCAGGAGGAGAAGGAGATGACAGAGGATGAGATGGCTGGATGGCATCACCAACTCGATGGACATGAGTTTGGGTAAACTCTGGGAGTTGGTGATGGACAGGGATGCCTGGAGTGCTGTAGTCCATGGGGTCACAAAGAGTTGGACATGACTGAGCGACTTTACTGATGGACTGATGCTGAAACTGAAGCTCCAATACTTTGGCCACACTCTGTGAAGAGCTGACTCATGGGAAAAGACCCTGATGCGGGAAAGATTAAAGGCAGGAGAAGGGGACAACAGAGGATGAGATGGTTGGATGGCATCACTGACTCAATGAACATGAGTGTGAGCAAACTCAGGGAGATTGTGATGTACAGACAAGCCTGACATACTGCCATCCATGGGTTGCAAAAAGAAGAACAACAATTATGTATCATATCTTCTTTAGATTTATTGGATTACTAGAAGCCGGAGTCTTACGTATAACTCAAGAAAAGTCTGTTTCTCTCTAGTCCTCACAAAGATGCTCATGAAATGTCTTTTGATGTTGGAAAAAAAAAATGATCAATATTCTACATTGTTTGAGATTGTTTTTAAACCTCCAGGGAGGCAACAGATGCTCTCAGAGAAAAATGTTTTCATGCAATTTCTCCATACATTTGAAAGGAATTAAAAACAAAAAAATAGTCTGTTGCCCAAAGTAAGCAAGTTTCTATTGCCCCTCAATGTATCATTTCAGAATCTTAGAAGTTATTTTCTATGTCCTTTTTCTGATGGGTTGATTTAAAAATATAACCATTGCTGTCACTTATTATTGGTTAAATTGTTGAATTTAAAGATTGTATCCATAACCCCATGTGGAATATCTATCTTTTAAAATTGAAACTTGCATTTTACTTGTCTTGTTTGTTCTTCTTTTGGTAGAGGATGAGGACTGGTTGCTACAGCAACCAATTTATTCTCCCAGAGCATTTGTACTTTCATCAGATGCTCACTCTGACAGTGAGTTCTGCCTTCTGAATGTCTTTTACAGCCACGGCTAATTACAAAACCTGTAACAATTCCATTCAGCTGCCCTAAAGGTTAATACAAAACTTGTAGTACTGAAGAAAATGTGGATTGCCAAAACAATTCTGAGGGAGAACAGAGGAAAACAAGTAATTACATTTTGAAATCTATAGTCAAAAATATGAAACTTTAAATTATCTGTAGCAGTTGTGGTTTATGAAATACCTTTGGGGAATGAGAAGAAAAAAAAGAAAAAAAACACGTCAGTTTTCTCTGCCTTCATTTTTCTCTACTCTTGAACCAAGGTTCTTCACAAATATTCAGAAGTAAAATATTATAATCGGTTTTTAATTACTTGGCTTTTCAACTAGAGAATTTAACTCTTGAATCAGGGAAGAAGTTACAATCACAACATTTGAATCTTCTACAGCATGAACTAGGTTTTTATCTCTGACTATTAACTTCCTAAAAAATTATGTGTGCTAAAGCTGCAGTATATACTTATTAAAAATAAACCTGAATATTTAATACTTTTGTTATTTTTAAAGACTCAATTTTTACAAAGAGCAAAAAAGTGGAATATGTTGAACCTAAAAAAGACCTTTTGAAAAATAAATAGAGCGGATTTTTTTTAATCAGCAAAAGAGGAAACTGAAGTTGAAAATTTCTTAAAAACTAGAGTAGAAACTATAGTAAAGAGCTATAGCATAGGAGTGAAAAGAGAAGCAAATAGAGAAAAGTCCAGGAGACAACAATATTCAATTTCTCCATCAACACTTCCACTGACAGCTCCTCCAGGAGCAGTGCTTCTGCTTTGTCTTACGGCCATTCAATACCAAACTCCACATACTTATTTCAGCACTCCTGAGCATCTGTAAGCTCTACATCCACCAGGCTGTGGTGTAAACAAAACAAACAAAAAGTACTCTTCCCCAAATCAAGAATGATCCTTTAATCAACAAGTTCCACGGGCTTGCTTCCCACAGGTCATTTTTAAAGAAATTCCAGTCTTTTGCTATAATTTCACCCTTCAGTATTCATAAAACCTGCAGAAAAATTTATGAGTTCACTTTTTTATTACCTTTATCATGTGCCAGTACAACACAGAACTACTCCTTAAGGGCAGGTGCAGTAATTTGTAATGTCTCAACCTATTTGCCTTCCAGTTTTCTGTTGTTTAGACTACAGGTAAAAAATTGGAACCTAAGTAGTATTTTACACGTAACAATGCACTCCACAGCAATGTTTTAGAATGGAATCTTGGAAGGGATCCGAAAATAAATCAGTAATATGCTGATAAAATAAATCACATATATCTAGACAAAAGAAGCCTACCTAGAAAAGGGAAAGAATGACAAGAATCTATATTAATTGATGTAAAATAGACACAGCCTATGTGGAAAGAATTTCCATTATACGTGGTTGCCAAAGAGAATTTGATATCTAATTTATATAAATGTATATTATTTATTTAAAAATATCTAGAAATATGTTCACTAACATATTCATCATAATTTATCAGTGGTGGTCCCTTTTTATTTTTCTAGATAAAATTTTCTATTTCTAAATTTTACTATCTTTTAAATATACCCCCAAAATTGAATAGACAGTTACTGACTTAAAGATATAGTCTCCTCTTTATTTACATTTCTGTACCTTAAACTTTCTAAATAGTATAACTATATATGTGTTTTTTAAATGGTTTTGACATTGTTTTATCATCTTCTAAGATAATACTGTAAAGAAACCCATTAAATGTATGTAAGATTACATGGGGCTTTCCTGGTGGCTCAGACAGAAAAGAATCTGCCTGCAATGCAGGAGACCCAGGTTCGATCCCTGGATTGGGATGTTCCCCTGGAGAAGGGAATGGTAACCCACTCCAGTATTCTTGTCTGGAAAATCCCATGGACAGAGGAACCTTGCAAGCTATACACCATGGGGTCACAAAGAGTTAGACACGACTAGGTGACTTTCATATTCACATTCAAGACTACATTAATGAATCTGTGACGAATACTTTTTTACACATTTCAGATAATTACACCAATGTAGCTATCTACTGATTGTTGAAAAAATATTAACACTATGATATTTTTGACAAAATAAAGCTGTTTTGCTTTACCTAGAGTTCAAGTCAACATAAAAGGAGTAAAATTAATTCTTGTATTATAGAATAAAGGGTGACAAACACAATCCTTAACATAGTCCTATGGCAGAGTATTTAAATATTTCAAGTTCTCTGACAAACAACTCTTTTTAGTAGTTACATTTAATTGGTCAAATTTTAAAATAAAAACTATTTGTAGTTGTCAAATAATGTTTGTCAACATCTTAAAGTATTATTTATAACTTGCTTTATTAATTTTTCTTATTAATATTTCTTATTAGTTTATAACTTGCCTCTTTCTTATAATGCACAAAATGATTTGAATAAAATGCTATTTCATTCTCCAACACTGTACACAAAAATAAAGGCAAAATGGATTAAAGATCTAAATATAAGACCATATACTATAAAATACTTAGAGGAAAATACAGGCAGAAAGAACACACTTTGATATAAATCACAGCAATATCTTTAGGGTCCACCTAGAATCCAGATGAAAATATAAGCAAAAATAAACAAACGGGACCTAAGTAAACTTAAAAGCTTTCTGTACAGCAAAGAAAATCACAGGCAATCCACAGAATGGGAGAAAATACATGCAAATCATGTGACCTACAAGTGAGTAATCTCCAAAATATGCAAACAGCTCATGCAGCTCAAAATCAAAGAGAACAAGCAACCTAATCAAAAAACAAAAATGGGCAGGAGAATTGAATAGACATTTCTCCAAAGAAGACATATAGATGGCCAAAAAGGACATGAAACAATGCTCAATATCACTAATTATTAGAAAAATGAAAATAAAAACTACCATGAGGTATCACCTCATATTGTTCAGAATTACAATCATCAAAAATTCTATGAGGAATAAATGCTGGAGAGGGTGTGGAGAAAAGGGAATTCTCTTACATTGTTATTGGGAATGTATACCATACAGCCACTGTGACGAACAGTATGGATATCTCTTAAAACACTAGAAATAAAACTACCATATGATCCAGCAATCCCACCTTCGGCCATATATCCTGAGAAAAACATGGTCCAAAAGAATACATGTACTCCAACGCAGTGCTGTTTACAATAGCCAACACATGGATGCACCCTAAACGTCCACTGACAGATGAATGGATAAAGAAGATGCAAAACATATATGTATAATATATAATACCTCATTGCATGTGTATATATGTATATATACATATATGTACATATATGTCCACACATACACATATGTATATATATACATATACATATATACACATATAGATATATGTGTATATACATACATATATACACACATGTATATATACATATATACATATATACACATACATACATATACACACATATACATATATGTACATATATATATTGTATATATGTACATATATATATACACATATATCCAAAATATATAGAGATATTACTCAGCCACTAAAAAAGAATAAAATAATGCCAGTTGCAGCAACATGGATAGACCTAGACTTTATCATACTAAATGAAGTTGTCAGTACCATATATTATCACTTATATGTGGAATCTAAGAAAATAATACCAATGAACTTATTTACAAAACAAAAACAGACTCACATATTTCAAACTTATGATTACCAAAGTGGAAAAATAGAGAGGGATAAATTAGGAGTTTGCAATTAACAAACATACATTGTTATTGTTGTCCAGTCGCTAAGTCATGTCCGACTCTGAGCCTCCCATGAACTGTAGCACCCCAGGCTTCTGCGTCCTTCACTATCTCCTGGAGTCTGCTCAGGCTCAGATCCCTTGAGTCAGTGATACTATCCAAAACCATCTCATCCTCTGTCACCCCCTTCTCCTCTTGCCCTCAATTGTTATTATATATAGAAAAGATAATCAACAATGACCTACTGTATAACATTCTAATCTATATGGAAAAAGATGAATAAAATGGATATTTGTACACGTACAGCTGAATCACTTTGCCATACACCTGAAACTAACACGGCATTGTCAATCAACTAGACTCCAACACAAAGTAAAAATTAAGTTTTTTAAAAAGGTACCAACTATTATGTACAAAAGTAGCTACTGGGATATTTTGTACAACACAGGGAATATAGCTACTATTTGATCATAACTACAAATGGAGTATTAAAAAAGAATGTTTTAACAAGTTCATCACAATTTTTTATATTCATTAACTTCCATTCCATCATTTAAAAATATCATAAAAAAAAATTGACTTGTTTTTCCTTTACCATAAATGCTTGAGTAGCATTTAACTTATAAGGAAATTGACAATTATCTGGATGAGCAAAAAGGAAAATTTATAAAAACTGTGATCACACTAATGATGTAGAACTAAGTCCTTATTTTTCAGGTGTATATCTATAAAATAATTCAAATAATTAATGCATACTGTGTACTTAGTAAACATATCCCTTAATCATGTAGAGGACCCAATAAAAGTCAACCCCAAACGTTTCACAGCTTTCTATAATACTTGTCCCTTGGTTATAAGCATTATCTGTCAATCACTTCTAGCCAATAGAATATAGTTAAGGGTGATAGGATAGTCCCTCCATTGATTACGTTAATTTGCACAAGACTCCATCTTAGCAGACTTAGAGATCCTCCTGGACTTGAAGAAGGGAGCGGCAGTGTATGAGAATGTCCCCAGATGGTCAGGGCCCTGTGACAAGAATCTGTCAGTAGAACTGATCCCCTAGAACTGAGAAGAACTTCCATCTGACAGCCAACCAACAAAAGAAAAACAGCTTTTCACAACTGTGAGGAACTCTGTTCTACCAATGACCATGCAAACCTGAGAGAAGATCCTGGCCTCCAGAACCGAAATCAGTCCTGCTGACACCTTCAGGGTTGCCTGCAGAGACCCCGACCAGGGGAGCCAATACAGTCGTGTCTGAAAACTGAGACAAGTGCTGTAAGCTGCTTTCTTTACTCCACATCAACAGAAAACGAACCCACCTTGTTAAACTTCTCTGAAATCTTACCATTTAAGAAGATTATTTTATATATATATATATAATATATATATACATATATATATATACATATACACACACACACACACACATATTTAAATTTATGTTCATGGAAGGAGAAAGTAAACGGTGAGGTAATTGGGCATGAGTGGGACTACTTCTATACACAATCCCACATCAACTGTAGCATGTGCCTCTAAAGCTAATTTCTAATTAAAATAGCTCAAATCTTTTATATCATTTTAACCAGCTCTTGCATGTTTCACTTGTAATGAAAAATGCGCTAACCTGAATTAAATGAACTCCTACGCCTAGGAAAATAAAACCAATCTGTGGTCACCTATGGTGTATAATTGCTTCTTTATTTACTTACATTTTAACTTGCGATAGCCATTCCTTTAGAAGCATACTACTGTGGGGCGTCCCTGGCGGCTTGGTGGTAAAGAATCCGCCTGCCAGTGCAGGAGACGTGGGTTCGATCCCTGAGCCGGGAAGATCCCGCGTGCTGCGGAGCAGCGAAGCCCGAGCGCCACCACTCCTGAGCCTGCGCGCTAGCGCCCGCGAGCGGGAAACGGCCGAGGCCCCCAGACCTGGAGGCCACGCCCCGCAGCAAGAGACGCCGCCGCAGTGAGAGGCCCACACGCCTCACCGGGAGAGGAGCCCCGCTCGCGGCTAGAGAAAGCCCGCACAGCCAAGAAAAAAGTCAGTCAGTCAGTCAGTAATACAGCTACAAAGCGTGTCACTCTGTAAGGAGCGGGGGATAACTGTGTGCTGCTAGTTCTACGAAAATAACGGTGAGAGAAGGACTCTGCAAGTGAGGAGTGTCTTAAAAAATGAAGCAGATAAGAATACTCAAGAGCTGAGGAGGCTTCTCTCAGTGCGGCTGTAACTTGCCACGGTGGCAGGTACTAATGTGCGTTAACATTTGACAAAATACTAGTGTTCAAAAAGAGCAGGTCGTCGTTTTGTCCAGAGATTTGCTCTCACCAAAAAAGCAATTATTTGACGAGGGTGCAGCTGCTGCCGCTGCTAAGTCGCTTCAGTCGTCTCCGACTCTGTGCGGCCCCACAGACGGCAGCCCGCCAGGCTCCCCCGTCCCCGGGATTCTCCAGGCAAGAGCACGGGAGTGGGGTGCCATTGCCTTCTCCATTTACTAAGGTGAGGTATCATTAAATCAAGTTTTATTATGTGAAAATGAGAAATTCAAGGGCGCATTTGGACAAAATATCCTTAATGATTTGATATTCTATTGTGGATTTTTAAAAATGTGTTTTCTGATTTTTTTTTAAGTAGAAACAAAAGTATAGAATAAAGGAAATTTTATATTATTATTCTGATTATTTAAAGGCAACTTGATATCCTCATTTATTTTATGTTTTTATTATTGGCCTCTTCACTCATAAAATTTAGGGTTTTCATTTAGAAATTTTGCTTGTCTAGGAAAGCATCAGTTTGGTTGATGGGACACAAATACTTATGTAAGAATGTAATACAATGTTTTGTCATACTGACAAGTCTACCATGCTTTACATATTGTGGCAAAAGCAATATTACAGGAAGTTTTAACTACTTCAATTTTAATACAAGTTTCATTGACTTCCTTGATTTCCCCAGGCAGCAGGTAAATTTTTTGACATTTAAAGAATTCCCCAAGCAACATGTTTTCCAATGCATTGTACTCTGCCAATGTTGATCATTCCAGTTCATTAGATGCTGTCTAGAAATAAAAGGATTGAAGTAGAAATACTCCCTACTGATACATTATTTTCGGAGGATTGGCATTACATAATTAGCAAATGTTATTAAAAGTCTTTAAGTATCATTAGCGAAGAAGAATGGAAAATTGTTTAATGCTTACCCCTCTCTGTGCGTTAAATGGATTGATAGTGCATGAAGCCATTTAAAGATATAAAATATAAGATGACAGGCAAGACCATCTGTTTTATATTTTCATTATCCTATACAATTTATTTTGCATAATTATTTCATTAAAAAAGAATTCATTGAATTGATACAGTGTTCATAAAAAAAGATGAAATGCCTACATGTATCTCTGATTAAAAACTTATCTCTAGTAACATCTCAACAACATTTATATTAGAATTAAAATATATAGCTTTTACTTCATGTTACTGTACTCCTCAGCATTGTCATTTAAAAAACGTGACTTGTAATACAATGCAAATGATAGTGCAGTTTTACTAAATGAATTTTTGTCTATGAAAAGCATTTTCAAAAATGTATCAACTTATATGAAAAAATTCTCTGAATAAAATATTTGAACAATATCCCAATTTCCACTATTAACGAAAACATCTCAGGATTAAACCAGCTGAAGGTATATTTTCTGTACAATGTAATAAAGTACTTACCTGACTATGAAACAGAATTATTCCTGATATATTTTTTTTTTTCCATTCAACAGGAAGGAAGGATATGGGAATGGAGTTTGAACAATAAGCATGAAAACAATAAAATTTCTAATTTCTACAAAGCAATAGAGGTAGGTTCTAGAGCTGGCCATCCAAGGCCTGCAATAAATTAGAAAGACATGGTGTATAGTTAAGTTACCCACATAGAAACTTTGTATAACTATGAAATATAAATTACTCCCCCCAACATGAAAGAGAATCTTTTTAGTGGTATTAAAAATGTTTTTAAAAGTACATGCAAAAGCAACATCTGTCTATTTCTGCTGAGTATTGTGGCAATATGTAAGGACTTACTAACAAATTAGGTAGCATATTTTATACATATTTAATTTTAAAAGAACTTGCAAAAAAGAACCTGTAGAACACTCTTGTCAGTATCTGTATAACTCTGTTGAGTATTGTTGTAATCTGTAGGGTAAGGTTCTAAATGAAACAACAGAAACTACTGCAAACATCAAGAAAGCCACTTTGAAAATATGACAACCTGAAACACAAGCAAAAACAACAACAAAATAAACAAATGGGACTACATCAAAGTAAATAGTTTCCACACAGCAAAAGAATCAGCAAAACGAAAAGACTTTTGGAATGGAATGGAAAACAATTGTAAACCACATGTATCTGATAAGGAGTAATATCTGACAGATATGAAGCGCTTATATAACTCAGTGCCAAAAAAATGCTCAGTTAAAAACAGGCAGAAGAATTAAATACATATTTTCCCAAAGAAGATAAATGAATAGCCAATAGGTACATAAAAACGTGCTCAGCATCACTAATCATCAGGGAAATGCAAACCAGAACCTCAATATGATAACATCTTGCGGCTCAGCTGGTAAAGAATCCACCTGCAATGCGGGAGATCTGGGTTTGATCCCTGGGTTGGGAAGATCCCCTGGAGAAGGGAAAGGCTACCCACTCCAGTATTCTGGCCTGGAGAATTCCATGAACTATAATCCATGGAGTCGCAAAGAGTTGGACAGGACTGAGCGACTTTCACTTTTCACTCTCACATCTCTTATAATGCCCATTATGTTAAAAAAAATAAAAATAAAAAAGACAAGCTAGAAAGTATATGGAGAAAAGAGAACTCTTACATGCTGCTGGTGGGACTGTAAATTGGTACAGCCAGTTAGGGAAAGTGTGGCAGTTCCCCCCAGAATTACCATATGATCCAGTAATTCTGCTTCTGGGTAAATATCCAAATGAAACAAAAACACTAAATCAAAGAGATATTTGTACCCCCATGTTCATAGCAGCATTTGCTACTTACAAAAGTGAAGACATGGAAAGAAACTGTCTACTGAAAGATGAATGGATAAAGTTTTACATATACGTTATATATATAACTTATTTTTATATACTATTATATAATTATTATATATTAGTCACTAAAAAGGAGGATATCTTTCAATTTGCATAAATATGAGGGCAGAATGAACACACAATGCTAAATGAAATGTCAGATAAAGACAAATACTATATGAGCTAAGTGATATGTGGAATATTTTTCAAAATAAGGAAATATAGAAAAAAAGATCAGATTTGTGGTTATGAGGTGGGGAGAAAGTGAAAGGGGAATTGGAAGAAAATAGTTAAAAGGTACAAACTTCCTGTTACAAGATGACTAAGTACTAAGGATGCAATGTACAAGTTAACTATGGTAAATGTTACTTCATCATATATATGAAAGTTGTTAAGAATATATCCTAAGCAGTCTCATTACAGGGAAAAATCTTGTTTTGTTTTGCTTTTTCCTTCATTTGTATCTATGAGATGATGGCTGTTAACTAAACTTCTTGTGGTAATCATGCAAAAGAGAGATGCATCAAGTCATTGTGTTGAACACCTCCAAACTTATACAGGGCTGTATGTCGTTTATGTCTCAGTAAAATTGGAAAAAATGGTAAGATCCAGGAACTCACCAAGGAATAACTCAAAAGAAAACAAAAAACAAGAAAACAGCATCCAGAATGTCCCACAAAGTTGACAGCCACTGAAAGTTTTCAAACTGAAAAATGTATACAGCAATAATATTCATTGATTATGAGTAATTTTTTACTATTCCAATTTTAAGCCATTTGCCATGCCTTTCCAAAAAGTTGGAAGTTTGGAGTAGAAAAAAAAAAAATACTGATCTAAAAAGTTATAAAACTACAAAAGATCAGGAAAAACAAAACTACCTAATATTCTTACCACACTGACTCTGTTTTCACTAACAAATTCCATCATAAGTCAATCTGGTTTTAGATCCTGTTGTTATTTAAAGTACAAAATTAGTTTAAGCTCCTCGGTACTAAGTTCATGCTAAATATTTTAAAAAGGAAAACATTTATATTTCAAATAAAAATAGTTATAAAATGTCCTGTTCAAAGACTTTCTCTGTCTGACCATGCCAGTCCCATTCACAATGAGGTAAGAAATATAAAGCATGAAAACTTGATGTAAACACTACTGAAAATACATCTTCATTCTTGATTTTATTCATCTCTTGATATCACATAGTCCATATCTATCCAAAACCAGAGAATAACAACCATATACAATATAAGTCACAAGTCTACATTTAAAATCTCATACACTTTACATATAGCTTGGTCCAAACCCAAACTGTTTATGTTCTAATCTTGAATACATGCACAATAAATTTAGTTACATAATAGATTTCTTTAACTGGTAAGAGTGTGGTAAGAAGGAATATTTTAGATTCTTTACAAATAACTATTGCAAAAATGATAGTTAATGGTATTACAGTACCTGTAAAGTATTCTGGCAATGTACTGTCCTCCGTCCTTAAACAGAAATCATCTTGGCACTTGCTTTGAAAGCATCCATCACTTGTAATTTCAGAAGAGTATCATATCAGAGTACCCTTCACATAGTTTTATTTACAAGAATCGCACACTGTTTTCACTTGCTGTTCTGCATCTTTGCCATTGTACCACTGATATATAAGATAATGTTAAAAGAATTTCATCAAATGCTTAAAATATTACAAAAGTATTTTAATCTATGCATCTTTGGGATTTTAGAAGAAATTTATCCTTTGATGTAAAAAGGAACTGTTATATGAGTTGCAAACTTTGCACCTGTGGATATATATTTTGAGCAATAAAGCAGCATGATTTGAGACTGCAAAAAATAAAAAAAAAAAATACTGGCAAGAGGCTTATTTACCTCTAAAAGATTTACATACATTTCAATGCAAAAGAGAAAGAGCTTATGCTTTCTGATGTAAAATTCTTAGAAAAGAAGGGGATTGAAATTTCTTTCCTTATTTTGAACAGAGAGATTTTGCCTTTTAATTATTATGTGCTCTTATAACAATTAACAGGATTTTGAATGATTTGAAGTCAAGTCCAAAATAATTATATAGTACATGAGTCTTTAGTATAACTAAAGAAGGTGATGTATGAAGGTAGTTTTCAAAATTAATTTATTTTTGGAGGGAGGGGAGTATAGTTGTTCTACGGTGTTATTTTTTACTGTACAACAAAATAAATCAGCCATACTTGCCATTAAAGTCAAACTGGAGTTGAAAGTGAAAGTGAAATTCGCTCAGTTATGTCTGACTCTTTGCGACCCCATGGTCTATACAGTCCATGGAATTCTCCAGGCCAGAATACTGGAGTGGGTAGTCTATCCCTTCTCCAGGGGATCTTCCCAACCCAGGGACTGAACTGGGGTCTCCTGTTTTGCAGGCAGGTTCTTTACCAACTGAGCTATCAGGGAAGTCCCACTACAGAAGGACAGTTAGTGTCTATTTGTACTAAAGATAGACACTGCTTTTGATTCTGTTAATTTAATGACACCAAGCGAAGCAGCATGCTGTTAGTGCGTGCTGACAACACTGGCTGTCAGAAGTCTTTTAAAATCCAGTGAGTATTTGTAGTTGTTGTTGTTTAGTTACTAAGTCATGCCCAACTCTTTTGCCACATCATGGACCCTAGCCAGCTGGGCTCCTCTGTCCATCGGATTTCCCAGGAAGATCTTGGAGTGGGCTGCCATTATCTTCTCCCAGGGATCTTCCCAACCCAGGGATTGAAGCAGTAAAATGCATTAACTTTTAGCTGTTGACAGACTAGACCAGAATTCTAATCTCAGTTGAAATAATTCAATATTAATTATTTTTTAAGCTGTTTTGTATAACCTGACTACTATTTATTGTCTTTGCATTACTTTCATAGAATTTTTTATTTAAAATTTTAAGATTATCACATGAGAAGAACAATACAATCTCTGGAATGGTACAAAAAGCATAATTTCACAGGTCTCCTACACACTTTCTGGTTTCTTGGGTGACTAGAGATTCTGTTCAAGTCCTTAAGAAAAACTATGCAGAAGCTTTGTCCCTCTAAAACTAAACAAATTATAAAATATTCCATAGAAAAAAAAAACAAATTTCACTTGGCATTTAGAGTCTCCCTGACTCCACACTAAGGCTACATTTAAGTTTTGGGCCAGCTTCAAACAAATCAACTATATTTGGTTCACTTTATCAATGCTTCACTAATCACTTGTTCCTCTCATTAGACTGACAAATTATTTATCCATCTATGCTGACCTTGTACACTAGGAATACAATAGACTTTTATTATGGAGAATTTCAAATACGTATATCATGTACACCTAATGGCATAGTGAAACTCCGTCACTGATATAGTAACTGTGGCCTGTAAAGGCCAATTCAGACATGGAACAACAGACTGGTTTCAAATTGAGAAAGGAGTATGTCAAGGCTGCATACTGTCACCCTGCTTATTAAACTTATATGCAGAGTACATCATGAGAAATGCCAGGCAGGATGAAGCTCAAGCTGTAATCAAGATTGTCAGGAGAAATATCAATAACCTCATATATGCAGATGACACCATCCTTGTGGCAGAAAGTGAAGAGGAGATAGAGAAGGGTAGAAAGAGAATCTTGAAGAAAGTGAAAGAGGAGAGTGAAAAAGGTGGCTTAAACTTAACATTCAAAAGATGAAGATCATGGCATCCAGTTCCATTACTTCATAACAAATAGATAGGGAAAAAATGGAAACAATGAGAGACTATTTTCTTGGTTTCCAAAATCACTGCAGATGGTAACTTCAGCCATCAAATTAAAATATGTTTGCTCCTTGGAAGAAAGGCTATGACAAACCTAGACAGCATATTAAAAAGCAGAGACAATACTTTGCGGACAAAGATCTGTCTAGTCAAAGCTATGGTTTTTCTAGTAGTCATGTATGGATGTGACAGTTGGACCATAAAGAAAGCTGAGTGAGAAGACCTTCTTCTTGGATAAGACCCTTGAGAATCCCTTGGACTGCAAGGAGATCAAACCAGTCAATTCTAATGGAAATCAGTCCTGAATATTCATTGGAAGGACTGATGCTGAAGCTGAAGCTCCAATACTTTGGCCACCTGATGTGAAGAACTGACTCATTGGAAAAGACCCTGATGCTGGGAAAGGTTGAAGACAGGAGGAAAAGGGGATGAAAGAACATGAGATGGTTGGATGGCATCACCAACTCAATGGACACGAGTTTGAGCCAGCTTTGGGAGTTGGTGATGGACAGGCAGGCCTGACAAACTGCAGTCCATGAAGTTGCAAAGAGTTGGACACGGCTGAGTGACTGAACAACAGCAACAAATGGCCTCAGGGACAACCCCTATGCCCGGGAGCCTGCCAAATTACTCAAATTAGCCATCTAACAGGGGGCTCAGGAAACCTCACAAACCCAGCCCTCACAATATGTAAGCTGATTTCTGTGTCTCCAGCTTACTACTACTCCTGCCCCTGGATCTATCTCCTCTATGTAGCCCTGCCTGGCAGCCTTCTCTGGTTTGGTGCTGGAACAAATAGTTTTGCCTTTCATCTGTATGAGTGTCAGTATGTTTTATTGATACTGCCAATCAAAAAAAAAATTCCTAAATCTTATAAAATAGTCAAATCTCATTTCTCTCATCTGATTATTTTAGATCTATAAAAAATTAGTTCATCATATCATAAATTCTAATGTCTGAAGAAAGGTTAGAAAAACAGAGAGAAAACAATAAATACATAAGAAATAAAAAGCAAGCAACAAATGGGAAGTATCCTAACATTGCTCTTGTCAGGTAACTATTGTAAATAAACTAATTCAATATGGTGTATTTATAGGAGCAGGACATATTTTAAGCTTATTGGGACTATTTTCTCAAGATACTATTTCTACAACCTGGAGATGGGAATACCAGACCACCTTACCTCGGTTTCTCAGGAGGCAAGGTAAGGTACCTCATTGGAAAAGACCCTGATGCTGGGAAAGATTGAAGGCAGGAGGAGAAGGGGATGACAGAGGATGAGATGGTTGGACGGCATCACCGACTGGATGGACATGAATTTGAGTAACTCTGGGAGTTGGTGATGGACAGGGAGGCCTAGCATGCTGCAGTCCATGGGGTCTCAAAGAGTCAGACAAGACTGAGCAACTGAACTGAACTGATATTTCATCTCTGGATGTATATGTTTAGTAAACAAAGAATAATTTACCAGTCCATAGGATGAATTCATTAAAATGAATTAAAATGAACTCATACACATGAGTTTGAGTAAGCTCCAGGAATTGGTGAAGGATAGGGAAGCCTGGTGTGCTGCAGTCGATGGGGTTGCAAAGAGTTGGACATGGATGAGAGACTGAATAACAACAATTTTTAGTTATTCTTTTTCAATTAAATGCATCTTTACCAAAATAACTGCCATAGTAAAGACTTTGGTACTTTAGATTTTTCACTCAAGGAAAAGAAAATGAAAGAGAGAGAGAATCTCTTGACACTGAAGAGAGAGAAAAATCTCTTGACATTTAAGTAATTATTAGTCTAAATTAAGCATATGTGAATTTAATAATGAGTAATTTCTCATACACTTTAGAACCAGATTTTAAGAACTGATTGAACTGTTGGGTTTAGAGAAATTGTAACTTGTAAGGTTTTCTTAAGGAAAAGGCTCGGTTTTAGCCCCACATTCAATATATTTCCTAATTTGCCTTTTGAGTTTGAGTACTTGTTTTAACATAAAATACTATGGGCCTCAGATACTTATATAGTTTCTTTTATTATTTCCTCCCCACCCCCAGCTATACTAACTCCAAGAATTGTAAATATTATTTTGGTAGTAATGTCAAAAACTGCAATCTGGATTTCATTTCTTAATTATGGTATTTTATTTCTTGCATTCATGCACATGTAAAATATTTCATTTATGGTGAATTGTTAAAGTATTGTTTTATTGTATTCAAAATATTTAATTTTGACTAAAATTCTAAGTGACTTTAATAATATATTACTGTTATAAGATGGTACTCGTGGTAATATGCACTCACCATATAAATGAGATGTTTGTCATAAAGGAATTTTGAGGCTAGAAAATTTAATAAATTAGTTTTCATTTATAGGTAATAAATAACATCCTCTGAGCTTATTATATGTAGTTTATTAAAAGTCAGACATAAGAGATAGTATGAAACTTTGGATTAAACACGAATAATTACCTCATGAAAATTAGGCTTATGATGCTAGTACCAAACAGATCTTGTTTATGATGCCAGTACCAAATGTATCTTGTCTAAATTCCCTCATTAAAGGCATATTAATTACTTTTTAGAGCAAAATGGAAAGGTGTTCTAGTAATGAAATTGCAATCTTTAATGTGTTAAATTTCTCTTCCTTTTCTACCATTTAACAAAATATGTTTTAAGTCTGTTTCAAAAAATTGGTGTCTAAATTCTCTAAATGAAACGCCTTTCAAGTTTTAAATAACCCTGTGTTCACAAACGATCTGAAAAAGCTCATGAAAAATGCCACATATCTCACAGAAAAACATTCCTTGAACTACACAGCCACATTAGGGTGAGTGGCTGGCTTAAGCTGCTATGCAGCTTCATGAAGTGTTTTATATTCCCATTAATAACACACTTTCCTCAAGTGATCTAAGTTACAATAATTATTGAACAGGATAGTTATTGGCCTTGTCTTCTAATACAACAACGTTTTGAATATTTCTTCCTGATTTTGCAGTGATATATGTGTGTATCTATATTTAAGAATTATTTCTAACCATTTAGAAAACCATATATATATATATATATATTTGTGTGAGCATATATATAGGCTTCCCAGTTGGCGCTAGTGGTAATGAACCTGCCTGCCCAAGGAGGAGACATCAGTTTGATCTCTGGGTCAGATAATCCCCTGGGGGAGTGCACGCAACCCATATATTTATATGTATACTGTTCCTGCCACTGATGAGAATGACAAAGTAAGGAGGGTTTAAGCTTGTCAGTGGAAGATTCCCTTTTCCTATTTGGAGTCCAAAATTTAATCACATGGGCTGCTGCTTCTTACTATCTTATGACATAAAGAAAATATCACTAAATAGTTAATTCTGGGTGAGAAGGTCAGGAAACGTGGCAGGCAAGGTCACAATTGGTAGTGTCATACTGGGAACCCATGCACTATGTAGATACAGATAGGAGTATGAATATAGATATCGATACAGATATAGATGCAAATATATGTATGTGTGTAGGTATCCAACAATAAGGAACTTGGATTTCAGATATTCCTAAATTTAATTTTTGTCTATTTTCCTCTAGCGAGAT